>NC_084737.1:62041116-62283616 GCF_033978785.1 Entelurus aequoreus
CCTATTAAAAGGTTAATTTGTTCAACCTACAGCCCCACAGTATCCAGAGCCTTAAGGAACTCATCCACCACCGGGGCCTTGCCACAGAGGAGCTTTTTAACTACCTAGGCAACCTAAGCCCCAGAAATAGGAGAGTCCACCACAGATTCCCCAGGCACTGCTTGGCCTGTCGGTATGCCCGCTGCCTCTGGAGTCCCATGAGCCAAAAGGACCCGATAGGCTCTTTCTTCAGCTTGACGGCATCCCTCACTGCTGGTGGCCACCAGCGAGTTCTAGGATTACCGCCACGACAGGCACTAAACACCTTGCGGCCACAGCTCCAATCAGCAGGCTCGACAAGAGAGGCACGGAACATGGTCCACTCAGACTCAATGTCCAGCACCTCCCTCGTGACATGTTCAAAGTTCTTCCTTATGTTTGAACATTGTGTTTGTTATGGACAATCCGTGACGAGCACAAAAGTCCAATTCCAAAGCACCACTTGGGTTCAGATACGGGTGGCCATTTTTCCCAATCACGACTCTCCAGGTTTCAATGTCCTTGCCAACATGAGCATTGAAGTCCCCCAACAGAACAAGGGAATCACCCGAGGGAGCACTCTCCAGTACTCCCTCAAGGGAATCCAAAAAGAGTGGGTACTCTGAGCTGCTGTTTGGTGCGTAAACACAAACAACAGTCAGGACCCGTCACCCAACCCGAAGGCGGAGGGATGCTACCATCTCGTCTACTGGGTTAAAGTCCAACGTGCAGGCTTTGAGCAACAACAATTGCCACCCCAGCCTCTCATTGCTTGCAACGCCAGAGTGGAAGAGAGTCCAGCCCCTCTTGAGAGAACAGGTTCCAGAGCCCTTGCTGTGCGTCGAAGTGAGTCCAACTATATCTAGCCGGAACTTCTTCACCTCGCGCACCAGCTCAGGCTCTTTCCCTCCCAGCAAAGTGACGTTCCACGTCCCAAGAGCGAGCTTATGTAGCCGATAATCGGATCGCCAAGTGCCCTGCCTTCGGCTGCCGCCCAGTTCACACTGCATCCGACCTCTATGACCTCAATGGGCCCATGAGTGGTGAGCCCATTGGAGGGTTGACCCACGTTGCCTCTTCGAGCTGAGACCGGCAGGGCCCCATGGAGACAGGCCCGGCCACCAGTCGCTCGCCATCGTGCCCCACCTCTGCGCCTGGCTCCACAGGGGAGCCACGGTGACCTGCGCCTGGGCGAGAAAAAATCTAGGTCCTCGATTTGTACTTTTCATAAAGGTCTTAGAGCTGCTCTTTGTCTGATCCCTCACCTAGGACCTTTTCTCAGGGGATCCCGAGGCGTTCCCAGGCCAGCCGGGAGACATAGTGTTCCCAATGTGTCCTGGGTCTTCCCCGTGGCCTCCAGGATGACAGAGCTTCACCTTCACCAGGGGTGTCAAACTCAAATACAGAGTTTGATACAGAGCCAAAGTTTAAAACTGAACAAAGCCACGGGCCAAGGTTGAACAAATTAACCTTTTAATAGGGACCCAAACAAGTTTTGCATTGAATATTGAACAAGCAAGGCTTATATAACTTTATAGTGACATGCAAAATGGAGTTTCAAATAATGATAATAATAATTAAAAAATATCAATTGCATATCAAATACAATTTAAATAAAAATTGAATGCCTCTTTTCTATTTGCAGCCTTCTGAGGTAAATATCAACATTAACTTTTTCCACAGGCTAATAAATTTGAAAATAAAATAACAATGAATAAAACAACCATTCAGGACTTTAAACTGCTCAGTTTGCAACACACTGATCTAATTTGATGTGCCCAAGCCAGATACCTAGCATCTTTTTTTAGATGCTAGTTCTTTAAAGTCGGGGCTCAGGCTTTGAGCTGAGGCAACTTTCATTATCGAACGAAGGTGTTCAACAGTCATATCTCGTACACCCAATTCTAACATCATTCACACCCAGTCACAAGATATGTGCAGCTTCAGCACGCATACACAAATGAATGCAACGCATACTTCATCAACAGCGATACAGGTTACACTGAGGGTGCCAGTATAAAAAACTTTTAACACTGTTAGAAATATACGCCACACTGTGAACCCACACCAAACAAAAATAAAAAACACTTTTCGGGAGAACATCCGCACCGTAACATAACATAAACACAAAAAAACAAATACCCAGAATCTTTTGCAGCACTAACTCTTTCGGGACGCTACAAAATACACCCCCGCTACCACCAAACCTCCCCCCCCCCCACACACACCTTGTAGCGTCCCGGAAGATTTAGTGCTACAAAGGGTTCCGAGTATTTGTTCTGTTGTGTTTATGTTGTGTTACGGTGCGGATGTTCTCCCGAAATGTGTTTGTCATTCTTGTTTGGTGTGGATTCACAGTGTGGAGTATATTTCTAAAAGTGTTAAAGTTTTTTATTTGGCTACCGTCAGTGTAACCTGTATCGCTGTTGATGAAGTATGCGTTGCATTCAAGTGTGTGTGGGTGCAGAAGCTGCACTGACATGAAACTTGGCCGGCACTCGTTTGACTAGCTGAAAAAAAAAAAAAAAAAAAATTCGGGAGGAGTGCTGGAGTCACTCCCGGGAGGGTTGGCAAGTATTAGAAGTAGCGGTGAATGCGGTGTTACCGCGGCACTGCCGCAATGTATAATCGACGGTCCAGCTTTAGTGTTAATTTGATATTGCTTCAAGGGCCAAGTCAAATTACACGTTGGGCCAAATTTGGCCCACGGGCCAGAGTTTGACACCCATGACCTTCACTGTAAAAAATTACTGTAAAAATAAAAAATAAAATTACAGTTATATACTCCATCCATCCATCCATTTTCTACCGCTTATTCCCTTCGGGGTCGCGGGGGGCGCTGGAGCCTATCTCAGCTACAATCAGGCGGAAGGCGGGGTACACCCTGGACAAGTCGCCACCTCATCGCAGGGCCAACACAGATAGACAGACAACATTCACACTCACATTCACACACTAGGGCCAATTTAGTGTTGCCAATCAACCTATCATGTTCTTCTTAAATGCAGTTAAGTACTGTAAATTTTGTTGCATTTTTCAAAAAATATCGACCAGCAGTAAGTTAATTCAGTATTTTTCAGACTTGTTTCTTGGGTCCGCCCACAATTCGTCCAACCGAGCTTCATTTCACCTGGCCGACCCTGCTAAATCCATCCTACTGCATTGTGTGTTTTTGATAACAAGGTAAGAGTCACTTGTACCTTGATGTGTCATTTTCTGTTTGAATTACTTTATATATATATTTATAAAGTCCGAAATGACATAGCGTCACAGTCAGCATCACAGACACTATCGTTGACCACGCGCATGTACCGCCGCATGCTAGCTAGCTAAGTTTTCTTCTTTTTTGTCATAGTCATCATAAAAGATGATAACTTGCAACATATGTGCTACGACTTGCAGCAATGTATTTGCGTATGTTAGACACATGCGAAGTCATAGTTGTATGCCTAATGCATCGTTTAAGTGTGCTTTCCCTAAATGCACAAGAGTTTTTTCCAACTTCTCAGCCTTCAAAACTCACAGCCGTCGTCATAAATATGGCAAGAGTAGGACTGATATGTATAGCGCAGAAGGTTTACCTTGTAATATTGTCTCATGTAGCGCGAAGTGCGATGATATACGGGCCTTTCTCCTGCATTTGAAAAGTCATATTACCGAAGGTAGGACAGTTACGTGCCCCTTCAGTCAATGTGAAAAAAGATTTACAGTCAAGTCTACTTTCACATCGCACGTGTCAAGGAAGCACTACGGCTACACTGAACGAAGTTTGACTTGCTCAACAGCAAATCCAAGCAGCTCTTGTGTTATTAACACTGATGATGACTATTGTGATATGCAACTTGAGAATTCAGGATATTCCTGTTATGAAGACATGGAGGTCTACTTGCATTAAAAAAATGTTCACAGCACTGAAAAAAGGTTGAGAACCACTGCCTTAGGACAGTGGTTCTCAACCTTTTTTCAGTGATGTACCCCTGTGAACATTTTTTAACTTCAAGTACCCCCTAATCAGAGTAAAGCATTTTTGGTTGAAAAAAAGAGATAAAGAAGTAAAATACAGCACTATGTCATCAGTTTCTGATTTATTAAATTGTATAACAGTGCAAAATATTGCTCATTTGTTTTGGTCTTTCTTGAACTATTTGGAAAAAAAGATATAAAAATAACTAAAAACTTGTTGAAAAATAAACAAGTGATTCAATTATAAATAAAGATTTTTACACATAGAAGTAATCAACTTAAAGTGCCCTTTTTGGGGATTGCAATAGAGATCCATCTGGATTCATGAACTTCATTCTCAACATTTCTTCACAAAAAAAGAAATCTTTAACATCAATATTTATGGAACATGTCCACTACGCTTTAACCAAGCCTCCATTGTTTTCTACATGGATAGTTGATTGACAGTTGGTGCCGTGTGGCACCGCCGCCAGGTAGGGTCAAACCATCATGGCATGGGGGAAACTCTGGCTTTATGGTAATGAATGGAATAGCCTACTTGATTAGTTGTTCAGTTTATGAACTTACATTCATATTTTGTCGAAGTATTATTCAATAAATATATTTATAAAGGATTTTTGAATTGTTGCTATTTTTAGAATATTTAAAAAAAATCTCACATACCCCTTGGCATACCTTCAAGTACCCCCAGGAGCACGCGTACCCCCATTTGAGAACCACTGCCTTAGGAGACTAGATGTAAACAGAGGAAAGAGAGAGCGAGTGAGGTGGCCATTCCAAATACTTTTAAAATGCTACCCATATTGGATACTGTTTAGGAACATAAACTGCATTTCTTGACTGTACCAGTTGCTGGTGACAAAGTCACAATAAAACGTTGGATGATCAGCATGGAAGGTGATGTCATCTGCAAAGGCGTCCAACCTAGCTTAATCTCAGGGCTTGCTGCCCTTCTTGCCACCTACTATGTGTTCAACTTGGAATACCAAGAGGAAGGTCCTCGGACATTGGAATTTGTTCAAAGGTAAATCCTCTTGATACTGTTAAAATACTGTTAGGATATTTTATTATATATTTCTCACCTCTGTTCAGGAATTTGACTTGTCATTTCCCCAATTTTGTGCCTTAAATCAATGACTCTTCTGTTCCTTTGTGGACCTTCTTATTAGGGACCGAAGCACCAGTTTGACTCTAGGATACAGAGAAGGTAGGTAATGTGCAGGTAAAGATATGTTGACCGGGTCAAAGAAGGAAGCACCTGTTTGACCCCAGGATGCAGAAAAAGTAGGTAATTTGCAGGTAAAGATATGTTGACTGGATGATGGCAGGAAGCACCAGCTTGACCCGAGAATGCAGAGCAAGTAGGTAATGTGCGGGTGAAGATATGTTGAATGGGTAAAGGCAGGAAGCACCAGTGTGACCCCACTATGCAGGGAAGGTAGGTAATGTGCGGGTGAAGGTATGTTGAATGGGTGAAAGAAGGAAGCGCAGGTGTGGTCGAGGCCATGCAGACAAGGTAGGTATGTGCAGGTGAAGATATGTTGTATGGTGAAAGAAAGAAGCACCAGTGTGACCCAAGGATGCAGGGAAGGTAGGTAATGTGCAGGTAAAGATATGTTGAATGGGTGAAGGCAGGAAACACCAGCTAGACGCCAGGATACAGAGAAGGTAGGTAATGTGCAGGTAAAGATATGTTGAATGAGTAAAGGCAGGAAACACCAGCTTGACTCCAGGATACAGAGAAGGTAGGTAATGTGCAGGTAAAGATATGTTGAATGGGTAAAGGTAGAAAGCACCAGCGTGACCACACTATGCAGAGAAGGTAGGTAATGTGCAGGTAAAGATATGTTGAATGGGTAAAGGCAAGAAGCACCAGTGTGACCCCAGGATGCAGAGAAGATAGGTAATGAGCAGGTAACGATATGTTAAATGGGTGAAAGCAGGAAACATCAGCGTAAATACACGGCCCCGTAGATGGAGAGAAAACATAAATAGAGAGAGGGATTGGGGAGGCTTTAGCATTGTCTTCCTCTCTGAATTTGTCTTAATGGGTTTTAGAGCATTCACTCATCTACAGCTGTGGTTATGGTATAGGATCACATATATCCTAAAATTGATATTAATATTTGTGCAGTGCATATTCCTAAATAACAATGTGAGGGGGGTTCTGTATCGACTACAAGTAATCTTCAATCACAACAGAATATCTAATATGCTTTCTCTCTTTTTTAGGCGATTCATTGGCGTTAACCCTGAGAGGGGAACAAAGGCTAGCCAGGGAAAGGTGGTGTCCAAGAAGACCGGGAAGCTGGTCCAGAAAAAGGCAGCAACTGTAAATCCTCACGTAGCCACCCTTATAAAACATCTCACAGACTTTGAGTGGGGCTTTATGTAGCCGACAACTAAACACTGGACTCGTGTTCGGTGTTTTGTCTCCAGTTAGAAATTAAGTGGACATGTTATAAATGTTAAAATGCTTTACTGAAAATAAGAAGAATGCACTAAATGTACATTGAATGTATTTGATGCACTTTACAATAATTGGTTAATAAAAACATAATCTTGCAAGGCCATTTCTCCAGTCATTTTTATGCCAGCAGATTGCAGGGGTTTTGATTTTGAAAAATTAAAAGTTCAACTCATTAAATTCTAGTGGCATTATACTGTAAAGCTCAGTCTATAGTGCTTACAATTATTTTACTGTAATTAACTGTTAATGGATATTACAGTAGATACACTAAAATAACAGTGTAATGCCGCTAAACAGATGACAGTATTATGCTGTGAAGCGTATATTTGATACAGCACAGTACTGTGATACTTTTTACAGTAATAAACTGTAATGATAAATCACAGTATGTGTGCTGTAGAAAAACAGTTTTATACTGGAACCATTAGCTGCCAGTAGGTTACTGTAATTAAACGGTGAAAATTCTTACAGTAAGGGAGACACCCGCCACCCAGCGGAGAAAACTCATTTCGGCCGCTTGTACCCGTGATCTTGTCCTTTCGGTCATAACCCAAAGCTCATGACCATAGGTGAGGATGGGAACGTAGATTGACCGGTAAATTGAGAGCTTTTCCTTCTGGCGCAGCTCCTTCTTACCACAACGAATCGATATAGCGTCCTCATTACTGAAGACGCCGCACCGATAAGCCTGTGCATCTCACGATCCACTCTTCCCTCACTCATGAACAAGACTCCAGGTACTTGAACTCATCCACTTGGGGCAAGATCTCCTGCCCAACCTCGAGATGGCACTCCACCCTTTCCCGGGCGAGAACCTCGGACTTGGAGGTGCTGATTCTCATCCCAGTCGCTTCACACTCGGCTGCGAACCAATCCAATGAGAGCTGAAGATCCTGGCCAGTTAAAGCCATAAGGACCACATCATCTGCAAAAAGGAGAGACCTAATCCTGCAGCCACCAAACCGGATCCCCTCAACGCCATGACTGCGCCTAGAAATTCTGTCCATAAAATTTATGAACACATTTGGTGACAAAGGGCAGCCAACTTACTGCTGGCAATGCGGACCAAGCTCTGACACTGATCATACAGGGAGCGACCCGCCACAATCAGACATGCCGATACCCCATACTCTCTGAGCACTCCCCACAGGACTTCCCGGGGTGGCCACGGTCGAATGTCTTCTCCAAGTCCACAAAGCACATGTAGAGTGGTTGGACAAACTCCCATGCACACTCAAGGACCCTGCCGAGAGTATAGAGCTGGTCTACCGTTCCACGACCAGGACGAAAACCACACTGTTCGTCCTGGATCCGAGGTTCCTCCTCTCCAGTACACATGAATAGACCTTACCGGGAAGGCTGAGGAGTGTGATCTACGATAGTTGGAACACACCCTCCGGTTCCCCTTCTTAAAGAGAGGAACCACCACCCCGGTCTGCCAATCCAGAGGTACCCCCCCTGATGTCCACGCGATGTTGCAGAGTCTTGTCAACTAAAACAGCCCCACAGCATCCAGAGCCTTAAGGAATTCCGAACGGAGCTCATCCACCCCCGGGGCCTTGCCACCGAGGAGCTTTTAAAACTACCTTGGCAACCTCAGCCCCAGAAATAGGAGAGCCCACCACAGAATTCCCCAGGCACTGCTTGGCCTGTCGGTATGCCCGCTGCCTCTGGAGTCCCATGAGCCAAAAGGACCAGATAAGCTCTTTCTTCAGCTTGACGGCATCCCGCACTGCTGGTGGCCACCAGCGGGTTCTAGGATTACCGCCACGACAGGCACCAAACACCTTGCGGCCACAGCTCCAATCAGCTGGCTTGACAAGAGAGGCACGGAACATGATCCATTCAGACTCAATGTCCAGCACCTCCTTTGTGACATGTTCAAAGTTCCTCCGGAGGTGGAAAAAGAAACTCTCTCTGACAGGAGACTCTGCTAGGCATTCCCAAAAGACTCTCACAATGCGTTTGGGCCTGCCAGGTCTGTCCGGGATCCTACCCCACCATCGGAGCCAGCTCACCAGGTGGTGATCGGTAGAAAGCTCGCCCCTCTCTTCACCCGAGTGTCCAAAACATGAGGCCGCAAATCCCATGACACAACTACAAAGTCAATAATGGAACTGCGGCCGAGGGTGTCCTGGTGCCAAGTGCACATATGGACACCCTTATGTTTGAACATTGTGTTTGTTATGGACAATCCGTGACGAGCACAAAAGTCCAATAACAAAGCACCACTTGGGTTCAGATCCGGGTGGCCATTTTTCCCAATCACGACTCTCCAGGTTTCAAAGTCGTTGCCAACATGAGCGTTGAAGACCCCCAGCAGAACAAGGGAATCACCCGAGGGAGCACTCTCAAGGGAATCCAAAAACAGTGGGTACTCTGAGCTGCTGTTTGGTGCGTAAACACCAACAACAGTCAGGACCCGTCACCCTTTGAGCTGCTCTTTGTCTGATTCCTCACCTAGGACCTGTTTGTCTTGGGGGACCCTACCAGGGGGCATAGAAGCCCCCGGACAACATAGCTCCTAGGATCAGTGGGACACGCAAACCACAAAGGTTACGGCTCAGAAAGCAGGTTATATAAACATAACTCCAAAACCAAACATGCAAGATGTCTAAACATGCCTTTGATATTGTATCAATGTGAGTTTTACTAGAATCGGTTGTTTTTTTAAGGCTTGCAAACACAAAAAGTTTTTTTTACTCAATATGACAGTAAGTTCTTAAAATGCTGAGATAATGTGAAAAAAGCAATACAAATGTATTCCAACATGATTCCTAAACCAAACATGCAAAATGTCTAAAAATGCCTGTAAT
The DNA here is from genome assembly GCF_033978785.1 of Entelurus aequoreus. NCBI lineage: Eukaryota > Metazoa > Chordata > Actinopteri > Syngnathiformes > Syngnathidae > Entelurus > Entelurus aequoreus. Next base: position 62,050,384 of record NC_084737.1, read on the forward strand.
ATTGAATCCATGTGAGTTTTACTAGAATCATTTGTTTTTGTAAGGTTTGCAAATACAAAAATTGAGTTTTACTACAGACACAAGTTAGTTTTTTTACTCATTATAACAGTAATGTCATACTATATATTAAAGTTATATAAACATAACTCCAAAACCAAATGTGCATTATGTCCAAAATTGCCTGTAATATTGTATAGATGTAAGTTTTACTAGAATCAGGTTTGCAAATACAAAAATTGGGTTTTATGACAGTATACTGTCACACTCAATATGACAGTATAACTGTCATACTAAATCCAACCATTTTCTTCCGCTTATCCGAGGTCGGGTTGCGGGGGAAGCAGCCTAAGCAGAGAGCCCAGACTTCCCTCTCCCCAGCCACTTAGTCCAGCTCTTCTCGGGGGATCCTGAGGTGTTCCCAGGCCATAGTCTTTCCAATGTATCCTAGGTCTTCCCCATGGCCTCCTGCCGTTCGGACCTAGGGAGGCGTTCGGGTGGCATCCTGAGCAGATGCCCGAACCACCTCATCTGGCTCCTCTCAATGTGGAGGAGCAGCGGCTTTACACTGAGTTCCTCCCAGATGACAGAGCTTCTCACCCTATCTCTAAGGGAGAGACCCACCACCCGGCGGAGGAAACTCATTTCGGCCGCTTGTACCCGTGACCTTGTCCTTTCGGTCATAACCCAAAGCTCATGACCATAGGTGAGGATGGGAACGTTGATCGACCGGTAAATTGAAAGCTTTTCCTTCTGGCTCAGCTCCTTCTTCACCACAACGGATCGATATAGCGTCCTCATTACTGAAGACGCCGCACCGATCCGCCTGTAGATCTCACAATCCACTCTATCCTCACTTGTGAACAAGACTCCTAGGTACTTGAACTCCTTCACTTGGGGCAAGATCTCTTTCCCAACCTCGAGATGGCACTCCACCCTTTCCCGGGCGAGAACCATGGACTCGGACTTGGAGGTGCTGATTCTCATCCCAGTCGCTTCACTGCGAACCGATCCAATGAAAGCTGAAGATCTTGGCCAGTTGAAGCCATCAGGACCACATCATCTGCAAAAAGCAGAGACCTAATCCTGCAGCCACCAAACCAGGCGCAGTCATGGCGTTGAGGGGATCCTCAAAGCCATGACTGCGCCTAGATATTCTGTCCATTAAAGTTATGAACATAATTGGTGACAAAGGGCAGCCTTGGTGGAGTCCAACCCTCACTGGAAAGGGGTCCGACATACTGCCGGCAATGCGGACCAAACTCTGACACTGATCATACAGGGAGACACCCGCCACAATCAGACATGCCGATACTCCATACTCTCTGAGCACTCCCCACATGATTTACCGGGGGCCAAGGTCGAATGTCTTCTCCAAGTCCACAAAACTTATGTAGACTGGTTGGGCAAACTCCCATGCACACTCAAGGACCCTGCCGAGAGTATAGAGCTGGTCTACCGTTCCACGACCAGGACGAAAACCACACTGTTCGTCCTGGATCCGAGGTTCCTCCTCTCCATTACACATGAATAGACCTTACCGGGAAGGCTGAGGAGTGTGATCTACGATAGTTGGAACACACCCTCCGGTTCCCCTTCTTAAAGAGAGGAACCACCACCCCGGTCTGCCAATCCAGAGGTACCGCCCCCGATGTAGACGCAATGTTGCAGAGTCTTGTCAACCAAGACTGCCCCACAGCATCCAGAGCCTTAAGGAACTCCGGATGGAGCTCATACCCCTGGGGCCTTGCCACCGAGGAGCTTTTTAACTACCTTGGCAACCTCAGCCCCAAAAATAGGAGAGCCCACCACAGACTTCCCAGGCACTGTTTCCTCATAGGAAGACGTGTTGGTGGGACTGAGGAGGTCTCGCTTGGCCTGTCGGTATGCCCACTGCCTCTGGAGTCCCATGAGCCAAAAGGACCCGGTGGCTCTTTCTTCAGCTTGACAGCATCCCTCACTACTGGTGGATTACCGCCACGACAGGCACCAAACACCTTGCGGCCACAGCTTCAATCAGCTGGCTCAACAAGAGAGGAACAAAACATGGTCCACTCAGACTCAATGTCCAGCACCTCCCTCGTGACATGTTCAAAGTTCTTCCGGACATGTTCAAAGTTCTTCAGGAGACTCTGCTAGGTGTTCCCAGCAGACCCTTACAATGCGTTTGGGCCTGCCAGGTCTGACCGGCATCCTCCCCTACCATCGGAGCCAGCTCACCACCAGGTGGTGGTTGGTAGAAAGCTCTGCCCCTCTCTTCACCGAGTGTCCAAAACATGAGGCCGCAAATCCCATGACACAACTACAAAGTCAATCATGCGGCCGAGGGTGTCCTTGTGCCAAGTGCACATATGGACACCCTTATGTTTGAACATTGTGTTTGTTATGGACAATCCGTGACAAGCACAAAAGTCCAATAACAAAGCACCACTTGGGTTCAGATCCGGGTGGCCATTTTTCCCAATCACGACTCTCCAGGTTTCACTGTTGTTCCAACATAGCGTTGAAGTCCACCAGCAGAACAAGGGAATCACCCTAGGGAGCACTCTCCAGTACTCCCTCAAGGGAATCCAAAAAGAGTTGGTACTCTGAGCTGCTGTTTGGTGTGTAAACACAAACAACAGTCAGTACCCTTCACCCAACCCGAAGGCTGAAGGAAGCTACCATCTCGTCTATTGGGTTTAAAGTCCAACGTGCAGGCTTTGAGCCGGGGGGCAACAAGAATTGCCACCCCAGCCTCTCATTAGTTGCAACGCCAGTGTGGAATCTCTTCCACTCTGGCGTTGCAAGTAATGAAAGTTCAGCTCAGTCCAGCCCCTCTGAGAGAACAGGTTCCAGAGCCCTTGCTGTGAGTCCAACTATATCTAGCCGGGAACGTCTCCACCTCAAGCACCAGCTCAGGCTCCTTCCCTCCCAGCGAGGTGACGTTCCATGTCCCAAGAGCGAGCTTATGTAGCCGATAATCGGACCACCAAGTGCCCTGCCTTCGGCTGCCGCCCAGCTCACACTGCACCCTCTATGACCCAGCCCATGAGTGGTGAGCCCTGGAGGGGGGATCCACGTTGCCTCTTCGAGCTGAGCACGGCTGGGCCCCATGGGGACAGGCCCGTCAATCGCCATCGTGCCACACCTCTGGGCCTGGCTCCACAGGGGAGCCACGGTGACCTGCGTCCGGGCGAGAAAAAATCTAGGTCCTCAATTGTACTTTTAATAAAGGTCTTTGAGCTGCTCTTTGTCTGATCCCTCACCTAGGACCTGTTTGTCTTGGGAGACCATAGAAGCCCCCGGACAACATAGTTCCTGGATCAGTGGGACACGCAAACCACAAAGGTGGCGGCTCAGAAAGCAGGTTATATAAATATAACTCCAAAACCAAACATGCAATATGTCTAAACATGCCTGTAATATTGTATCAATGTGAGTTTTCCTAGAATCGGTTGTTTTTGTAAGGTTTGCAAATACAAAAATTAGGTTTTACTCACAATGACAAAATCACACTCAATATGACAGTTATTTAAACATAACTCATAAACCACACAAAAAAATGGTTAATAATGCCTGAAATAATGAATCATTGGGAGTTTTACTGAGTTTTACATTTTGCAAACACAAAAAGTAGTTTTTTACTTGACTTTAAAGTTCTTAGAACCCTGAGATAATGGGAAAAAAGCAATACAAATGTATTTAAACCTAACTCCTAAACAACACATGCAAAATGGCTAATAATGCCTAGGGAGATATGTAACGTTGTTAGTTTAAAAAAATGATCTTTTGTAAAGATATCAAAGACACAAGCTAGTTTTTTTTATTCAATATGACAGTATAACAGTCATAATAAATATGAAAGTTATATAAACATAACTCCATGTCTAAAAATGCCTGTAATAATGTATTTATGTGAGTTTGTAAGGTTTGCAAAAACAAAAAGTAGTTTTTTACTCTTTATGAAAGTAATGTTCTTAGAATCCTGAGATAATGCGAAAAAAGCAATACAAATGTATTTAAACACAAATTTTAAACCAAACATGTAAAATGTCTAAAAATGCCTGCAATATTGAATCTATATAAGTTTTACTAGAATCAATTGTTTTTGTAAGGTTTGCAAATACAAAAATTAGGTTTTACACATAATGACATTAAAACTGTAACACTCAATATGACAATTATTTATTTATAACTCCTAACCACACATGAAACATGTCTAATAATGCGTGAAAAAATGTATCTTTGTGAGTGTTACTAGAAACATTTTCTTTTGTAAGGTTTGCAAAGACAGGTTAGTTTTTTTTTTACTCAATATGACAGTATAACTGCCACACTCAATATGACAGTTATTTAAACATAACTCTTAAACTACACATGAAAAATGACTAACAATGCCTGAAATAATGCATTCTTTTAAGTTTTACTCGAAACATATGCTTTTTTAAGGCTTGCAAACACAACAATTATTTTTTTACTCAATATGACAGTAATGTTCTAAAATTCTGAGATAATACTGTAGCGGCTGGCTACGGGGTGTTAGCCAATGGCTTTGGCTGGGGGGCGGGACTTCTGGGGAAGTGAGGGAAGTGACGTTGTTGACAGGAAGTGTTGGTTCGAGTTTTGCCGGGAAAGGAGATAGACGCATGTTGGAGCTGTTGTGTGCCTTAAATGCATCTTATACAATAAATGCAAGATAACGGAAGAAGTCTCTGAGCCTACATTCCTGGGATTATTACACTGGTGTCAGAAGTAAAACCGACGATTTCCGGAAGAGACTTTGTCGCGGTAAGGACACGCTGCGTATCGCGCATTAGCAAGTTAGCTTCAGTCTGTGAGTTAGCTAGGACCGCAAGCCGTTTAGCATGTTTAGCTCCGGTGAGCATAAGTTTAAAGTTGAGCGGGATGACGCTGTTTTGGAACGGGTGACCGTCGAACAGCCGCGCTCCTGCTCGCACACGAGCGGCTCGTCAGCCCATGAGGACGTAAAGATGTCGCCGCTGCCGCCGCAACCCACACCTTCCCCGCACGGCGCGTCCCCCCCACCGTCTGCGGCCGCAGTGAAGACGCCAAAATTTGCCGGTGGATCAGATTGGGAGGCGTTCCACGCTCAATTTGAACTGTTGGCGGACGCTAGAAGGTGGGAAGAAAGGGACAAAGCATTGCAATTGGCTTTGTGTCTGGAGGGAGAGGCTCTTTCGTGCCTTCTGCTGCTGGACCCTGAACAGCAGCGGTGCTACGCAGCCCTGGTGGGGGCGCTCAAGAGGAGGTTTGGGAGATGGTCTCAGCCAGCGCTTTTAAAAACTGAACTGAGAGGGAGGTGCAGGAAGCCTGGCGAGCCACTCCGGGGGCTCGCTAATGACATTGAGGGCCAGGTGCGCCGTGCATATGGTCACCTGCCTGCTGATGCACGGAATGAGCTCGCAACTGACCTGTTTGTTGGAGCCATTACTCCTCCTGATCTGCGTGTGCAGGTGCAGCTTCAGCACCCGAGGTCCCTGCAGGAGGCACTGGAAGCTGCCGTGGAGAGGGAGATGCTGAGGAGCGCAGCTGCAGCCGGGGAACTGGAAAGTATACCCCATCCAGTGAGGGCGGCATCGTCACACCCGTCTAGCGACGGGGCTCCGGCTTGGGCGAAAGAAATTACCGAACTGCTGAGGTCGGTGACTCTGCAAAGTCAACGTGGCCCGCGCCCCATGCAGGTCTGCTGGGGATGTGGCCAACCTGGACACTTTCGCAGGGAGTGCCCTGCCACTCGTCGTGAGCCGGGAAACGGCGCCGGGCCCGCATAGTCAGGGGTATGCGGGCCCCTACGTCCACCGCGGACCCTGACTCGCCAGCCCAGGCTCGTCAAGCAGGGGAAGGAGCACATCAGCACAGCCAGGGGGGAGGGGCTCCATCCCCCCCAGAAGCAGACGACGACTCGCCTTCTACTCCTTCTTCTCGCTTTCGGGCACCCGGAGGAGCCCAGCGGCACAGCCAGGGGGGAGGGACTCCATCCCCCCCAGAAGTAGATGACAGCAGTGTGCCACCTATGGCGGTGGGCTGGACACGGGGGGGGGCCAAAAGTGGGGGCTCCTGCCATGTTGCTGTCTCTGTCCAGGGGGTGCCTACCGTGGGTCTGGTGGACACAGGGTCATCGGTAACGCTGGTAAGACCGGACGTTCTTCCCAGCAGTACACCACTTGAACCCACGGCAGTACAGCTACGCACAGTCACGGGCCAACTAGCTCCTATGGTGGGGAAGGGGTTCCTGTGGTTGTGCGTGGGGGGAAAGCGAGTCCGCCACCTAGTTTGGGTGGCAGACGTGCAAGACTGCTGCATCTTAGGGCTGGACTTCCTCCAAGTCACTGGGTGCCTGCTAGACATGGGGAGGGGTACACTTAACTTCCCGGGGGGCCCTACAGTTGCCATGGGTACCCTAGTTCCCGGGCCCCTGCCCGTTTCACCGCATGCCTCTACATTCTTGTTGCCTCACACATCACCTAGTTACTACCCCTGCCCTCGCCCTGTCTCCCTTCAGCCAATGAGGGGGGAGACAGAGCTGTGTATTACCCGGGGATGCCAGCCCTGGGCATCCCTACCCACGGGCCCCCACCCGCAGCCGGCACCCCCGGTCATAGGGGGAGGAGTGTGGAGAGAGGAGTACGGGGACTTGGAGAAACAGCAACAGGAGCAGCTGAAACAGCTGCTTGTGGAATTCCAGGGCAGCTTTGCAATGAACGAGAGTGAAGTGGGAAGAACCCACTTGGCAGAGCATGTCATAGACACTGGCTTGGCGCGGCCCATCAAGTGCCACGCACGCCGCATCCCCCTCGCTCGACAGCAGGTATGCGACAAGGCCGTAGATGACCTGCTGCGGGCCGACTTTATTGAGCCGTCCGAGAGCCCCTGGGCGGCACCTGTGGTCATGGTCGCCAAGAAGAAGGCTGGAGATTGGCGATTCTGTGTGGATTACAGACGGCTGAATGAAGTGACCACAAAAGACTCTTACCCCCTCCCCCGTATTGATGAGTCCCTGGACCTAGTTTCCGGCTCCTCGTGGTTCACCACTCTGGACCTTAAAAGCGGGTATTATCAGGTACCCCTTTCTCCTGAATCTCGCCCTAAATCTGCCTTCTGTACTGGCCGGGGCTTGTGGCAATTCAAAGTCCTCAGTTTTGGGCTCTGTAATGCCCCCGCCACTTTTGCCCGGCTTATGGACAAAGTGCTTGCTGGTATTTCCCGTCAAGAGTGCCTGGTGTACCTGGACGACATCTTGGTACATGGGCGTTCTTTCGAAGCAGCCCTGGGGTCCCTGAGGAGAGTCCTGGAGAGGATTCGAGCAGCGGGCCTTAAACTGCACCCCGAGAAATGCAGTTTCATGCGGCGGGAAGTAACTTTCTTGGGACATGAGCTGGGGGCAGATGGCATTGGCGCCATGGGAGAGAAGGTGCGGGCTGTGAGAGATTGGCCCGCCCCTCGGGACCAAGGACAGCTGAAGAGCTTTATTGGGCTTGCCTCGTACTATCGGAGGCATGTGCGGGGTTTTGCCACAATCGCCGCGCCCCTATATCGATTGCTGGAAAAAGGCAAAGACTTTGTGTGGTCCGAAGGGTGCCAGGAGGCATTCTGGGGGCTGAAACGGGCCTTGTGTGAGGCCCCGGTACTCGCCCCACCTGACCTCGCCCTGCCCTTCTTACTGGACACTGATGCCAGCGGAGTGGGGGTCGGGGGTGTACTTGCACAGCCGTGGCAGGAAGGGGAAAGGGTGGTGGCATACTTCAGCCAGAAACTCAACAAGTCTGAACGGAACTATTGTGTCACCCGCCGAGAACTCCTGGCAGTGGTGCTCTCTATCAGACACTTTAAATATTACTTGTGTGGCCTCCCCTTTGTGATCAGAACTGACCACTCTGCCCTCCAGTGGCTAATGACTTTCCGGGAGCCGGAGGGGCAGGTTGCCAGGTGGGTGGAAGAGCTGCAAGGATACAACTTTAAAATAGAACATCGGCCAGGTGCTCGCCACTCCAACGCGGACGCGCTCTCGCGCCGGCCGTGTGCAGCAGACGGATGTCGGTACTGCGAGCGCAGGGAAGCCCGGGAACAAGAGCGGCGGGCAGAGGGCGCTGAGTGTGCGGCCGTCAGTCAGGCTGATGACGTTGTCTGCGGAGAACTACAGACTGTGACGAATGCTGACTGGAGGCGCACGCAGGTGGAGGACACAGACCTTCATCCTGTTTTGCAGTGGGTAGAGGCTCGGCAGCGCCCGCCTTGGGAGGCGGTGGCACCATTCTCTAAGGCTACTAAGGGCCTGTGGGCCATGTTTGACTCATTGCGGGTGTCCCAAGGCGTGTTGCAGCGGGCATTTAAGGCCGCGGCCACGGGGGAAGAACAGTGGCAGGTGGTGGTGCCAAAGGGACTGCAAGGGGCAGTGCTTAAGGCAGTGCATGGGGGAGGTGGGTCTGGACATTTCGGGGTCGCCAAAACACTCAAGCGGCTGCGACAGGGGTTCTATTGGGGTCGGCAGAAGAGAGATGTGGAGGACTTCTGCCGCCGCTGTGACCCTTGCGTTGCCCGCAAAGGCCCCACTGGGCGCTCACAGGCACCGCTCCAACAGTTCCCAGTGGGGTGCCCCATGGACAGGGTGGGGATTGACATTACAGGGCCGTACCCACTGTCTGTCAAGGGGAACCGCTATGTCCTTTCCGCCATAGACTATTTCACCAAGTGGCCAGAGGCATACGCCATTCCCAACCAGGAGGCAGAGACCATTGCTGATGCCCTGGTGGAGGGCATGATAGGTCGGTTTGGCATCATGGCGTCTCTGCACAGTGACCGAGGCACAAACTTTGAGTCCCGGGTGTTCGCGGCCTTGTGCGAGCGCCTGGGCATTCACAAGACCCGCACTACCCCATTGCACCCTCAGAGTGATGGGTTAGTGGAGCGGTTCCATCGCAACCTGGGAGACCAGCTCGCCATTGTCACCTCCCGCCACCAGCGTGACTGGGACCAACACCTACCACTGGTGCTGATGGCGTGTCGCTCTGCTGTCCAAGAATCCACGGGGTGCACACCGGCGCTTCTCATGCTAGGGAGAGAGATGCGCACACCAGCAGAGCTGGCCTTTGGCCGCCCACCGGATGCCCCGGCCTTCGCTGCAGGGCCAGAGTACGCCAGGAAATTACAGGACCGGCTGGACTCAGCCCACAGTTTCGCTCGGGAGCAGCTGCAGGAAGCTGGCATCAAACAAAAGCGCTACTATGATGTGACGACCCGAGGAAGGGACTTCGCGCCAGGCGAGTTGGTCTGGGTCTACAATCCGATTCGGAAGAAGGGCCGCAGTCCCAAGCTGGACAGCAAATGGACAGGACCCTGTAAGATACTCCAGAAGCTGGGAGAGGTTGTGTATCGTGTCCAGCTTCCCCCCCGGGGAAGGAAGGTGGCCCTCCACAGAGACAGACTCGCCCCCTACCGGGGGGGTCCCCCTTCCCTTGCCTCGGATACACAGGTGACCTCTCCCTTGCCCGCCCAGCCCTTTACCAATACCCCGCTTATGCCCCAGGGGGAAGCAATTTCCCCACTCCCCTCCTCCCCCGCCCCCTCCAGCTCCCTCCCGAGGACTGGCACACCCGACCCAGCTGTCCCACTGCTGGGAAATGGAGGAGAGCGGCCGAGGCGGATGAAGAGGCCTCCGGACCACTTGCAAGACTTTGTGGTGTCCTTAGACTGAAGGGAACGGGGGTGGGGGGGTTTGTGAACCCGTTTTTGTGTGATGTGAGGATCATGTTGTTTACACTGTTTTGTTTGCACTAATGGGTTGCTCTGTTTTACATGCTGCTATGGTGTTGCCAAATGTTGCCTTACGGGTCAGTCCTCGAGGGCGAGGACTTTTTGTAAGGGGGGGGTGATGTAGCGGCTGGCTACGGGGTGTTAGCCAATGGCTTTGGCTGGGGGGCGGGACTTCTGGGGAAGTGAGGGAAGTGACGTTGTTGACAGGAAGTGTTGGTTCGAGTTTTGCCGGGAAAGGAGATAGACGCATGTTGGAGCTGTTGTGTGCCTTAAATGCATCTTATACAATAAATGCAAGATAACGGAAGAAGTCTCTGAGCCTACATTCCTGGGATTATTACAATACGAACAGATTAATAAAAATGATTCCAACATAATTCCTAAACCAAACATGCAAAATGTCTAAAAATGTCTGTAATATTGAATCCATGTGAGTTTTACTAGATTTAAATGATTTTGTAAGGTTTGCAAATACATAAATTAGGTTTTACTTACTATGTCATAACTGACAGTATATGACAGTTATTTAACCATAACTCAAACCACACATGAAAAATGACTAATAATGCCTGAAATAATGCATCCTTGGCCGTTTTACTCGAAACACATGCTTTTTTAAATCTTGCAAACACAAAAAGTAGTTTTTTTACTCAATATGACTGTAATGTTCTTAAAATCCTGAGATAATGCGAAAAAAGCAATAAAAATGTATTTAAACATTACTCCTAAACAACATATGCAAAATGGCTAATAATGCCTGGAAACAAGTATCTTTTTTAGTTTTACTGGAAAAATGATCTTTTGTAAAGTTTGCAAAGACACAAGCCAGTTTTTTTATATTCAATATGACAGTATAAAAGTCATACTAAATATGAAAGTTATATAAACATAACTCCAAAACCAAACATGTGTCATGTCTAAAAATGCCTGTAATAATGTATTAATGTGAGTTTGTAAGGTTTGCAAAAACAAAAAGTAGTTTTTTACTCAATATGAAAGTAATGATCTTAGAATCCTGAGATAATGCGAAAAAAGCAATAAAAATGTCTTTAACATAATTCCTAAACAACCCATGCAAAATGGGTAATAATGCCTGGAGACATGTATCTTTGTTAGTTTTACTAGAAAAATGATATTTTGTAAAGTTTGCAAAGACACAAGCTAGTTTTTTTTATTCAATATGACAGTATAACAGTCATACTAAATATAAAAGTTATATAAACAAATCTCCAAAACCAAACATGTGTCATGTCTAAAAATGTCTGTAATAATGTATTTATGAGAGTTTGTAAGGTTTGCAAAAACAAAAAGTAGTTTTTTACTCAATATGAAAGTAATGATCTTAGAATCCTGAGATAATGCGAAAAAAGCAATAACAATGTATTTAAACATAACTCCTAAACAACCCAGGCAAAATGGGTAATATTGCCTGGAGACATGTATATTTGTTAGTTTTACTAGGAAATGTATATTTTGTAAAGTTTGCAATGACACAAGCTAGTTGTTTTTATCCAATAAGACAGTATAACAGTCATACTAAATATGAAAGTTATATAAACATAACTCCAGAACCAAACGTGTGTCATGTCTAAAATCGCCTATAATAATGTATTTATATGAGTTTGTAAGGTTTGCAAAAACAAAAAGTAGTTTTTTCCTCAATATGAAAGTAAGGATTTTAGAATCCTGAGATAATGCGAAAAAAGCAATGAAAATGTATTTAAACATAATTCCTAAACAACCCATGCAAAATGGCTAATAATGCCTGGAGACATGTATCTTTGTTAGTTTTACTAGAAAAAAGATAGTTTGTAAAGTTTGCAAAGACACAAGCTAGTTTTTTTTTATTCAATATGACAGTATAACAGTCATATTAAATATAAAAGTTATATAAACATAACTCCAAAACCAAACATGTGTCATGTCTAAAAATGCCTGTAATAATGTATTTATGTGAGTTTGTAAGGTTTGCAAAAACAAAAGGTAGTTTTTTACTCAATATGAAAGTAATGATCTAAGAATCCTGAGATAATGCGAAAAAAGCAATAAAAATGTATTTAAACATAACTCCTAAACAACCCATGCAAAATGGCTAATAATGCCTGGAGACATGTATCTTTGTTAGTTTTACTAGAAAAATTATCTTTTGTAAAGTTTGCAAAGACACAAACTAGTTTTTTTTATTCAATATGACAGTATAACAGTCATACTAAATATAAAAGTTATATAAACATAACTCCAAAACAAAATATGTGTCATGTCTAAAAATGTCTGTAATAATGTATTTATGAGAGTTTGTAAGGTTTGCAAAAACAAAAAGTAGTTTTTTACTCAATATGAAAGTAATGATCTTAGAATCCTGAGATAATGCGAAAAAAGCAATACAAATGTATTTAAACATAACTCCTAAACAACCCAGGCAAAATGGGTAATAATGCCTGGAGACATGTATATTTGTTAGTTTTACTAGGAAATGTATATTTTGTAAAGTTTGCAAAGACACAAGCTAGTTGTTTTTATTCAATAAGACAGTATAACAGTCATACTAAATATGAAAGTTATATAAACATAACTCCAGAACCAAACGTGTGTCATGTCTAAAATCGCCTATAATAATGTATTTATATGAGTTTGTACGGTTTGCAAAAACAAAAAGTAGTTTTTTCCTCAATATGAAAGTAAGGATTTTAGAATCCTGAGATAATGCGAAAAAAGCTATAAAAATGTATTTAAACATAATTCCTAAACAACCCATGCAAAATGGCTAATAATGCCTGGAGACATGTATCTTTGTTAGTTTTACTAGAAAAATGATATTTTGTAAAGTTTGCAAAGACACAAGCTAGTTTTTTTAAATTAAATATGACAGTATAACAGTCATATTAAATATAAAAGTTATATAAACATAACTCCAAAACCAAACATGTGTCATGTCTAAAAATGCCTGTAATAATGTATTTATGTGAGTTTGTAAGGTTTGCAAAAACAAAAAGTCGTTTTTTACTCAATATGAAAGTAATGATCTAAGAATCCTGAGATAATGCGAAAAAAGCAATAAAAATGTCTTTAAACATAATTCCTAAACAACCCATGCAAAATGGGTAATAATGCCTGAAGACATGTATCTTTGTTAGTTTTACTAGAAAAATGATCTTTTGTAAAGTTTGCAAAGACACAAGCTAGTTTTTTTTATTCATAATGAAAGTATAACAGTCATACTAAATATGAAAGTTATATAAACATAACTCCAAAACCAAACATGTGTCATGTCTAAAAATGTCTGTAATAATGTATTTATGTGAGTTTGAAAGGTTTGCAAAAACAAAAAGTAGTGTTTTACTCAATATGAAAGTAATGATCTTAGAATCCTGAGATAATGCGAAAAAAGCAATAAAAATGTATTTAACATAATTCCTAAACAACCCATGCAAAATGGGTAATAATGCCTGGAGACATGTATCTTTGTTAGTTTTACTAGAAAAATGATCTTTTGTAAAGTTTGCAAAGACACAAGCTAGTTGTTTTTATTCAATAAAAGAGTATAACAGCCATATTAAATATAAAAGTTATATAAACATAACTCCAAAACCAAACATGTGTTATGTCTAAAAATGCCTGTAATAATGTATTTATGTGAGTTTGTAAGGTTTGCAAAAACAAAAAGTAGTTTTTTACTTAATATGAAAGTAATGATCTAAGAATCCTGAGATAATGCGAAAAAAGCAATAAAAATGTCTTTAACATAATTCCTAAACAACCCATGCAAAATGGGTAATAATGCCTGGAGACATGTATCTTTGTTAGTTTTACTAGAAAAATGATATTTTGTAAAGTTTGCAAAGACACAAGCTAGTTTTTTTTTTATTCAATATGACCGTATAACAGTCATACTAAATATAAAAGTTATATAAACATAACTCCAAAACCAAACGTGTGTCATGTCTAAAATTGCTTATAATAATGTATTCATGTGAGTTTGTAAGGTTTGCAAAAACAAAAAGTAGTGTTTTACTCAATATGAAAGTAATGATCTTAGAATCCTGAGATAATGCGAAAAAAGCAATACAAATGTATTCAAACACAACTTTTAAACCAAACATGTAAATTGTCTAAAAATGCCTGTAATATTGAATCTATGTAAGTTTTACTAGAATCAATTGTTTTTGTAAAGTTTGCTAATACAAAAATTAGGTTTTACACATAATGACATTATAACTTTAACACTCAATATGAAAGTTATTTAATTATAACTCCTAAATACACATGAAACATGTCTAATAGCGTGAAAAAAATTATCTTTGTGAGTGTTGCTAGAAACATTTTCTTTTGTAAGGTTTGCAAAGACACAAGTTAGTTTTTTTTAACTCACTATGACAGTATAACGCCACACTCAATATGACAGTTATTTAAACATAACTCCTAAACCACACCTGAAAAATGGCTAATAATGCCTGAAATAATGCATCTTTGGGAGTTTTACTGGAAACATATTGTTTTTTTAAGGCTTGCATATACAAAAATTATTTTTTTTACTCAATATGACGGTAATGTTCTAAAAATCCTTAGATAATGTGAAAAAAGCAATACAAATGTATTACAACATAATTCCTAAACCAAACATGCAAAATGTCTGAAAATGCCTGTAATATTGAATCCATGTGAGTTTTATTTGAATCAGTTGTATGGTTTGCTAATACAAAAATTGGGTTTTATGACAAACACAAGTTAGTTTTTTTACTCAATATAACAGTTTAGCTGTCATACTATATATGAAAGTTATATAAACATAACTCCAAAACCAAACATGCATTATGTCCAAAACTGCCTGTAATATTGTATATATGTGAGTTTTACTAGAATCAGGGTTGCAAATACAAAAATTAGTAGTATACTGTCACACTCAATATGACAGTTATTTAAACATAACTCAAACAACACATGCAAAATGGCTAATAATGCCTGGAGCATGTATCTAGTTAGTTTTACTAGAAAAATGGTATTTTGTAAGGTTTGCAAAGACACAAGTTAGTTGTTTTTTTTATTCAATATGACAGTACAGCTGTCATACTAAATATGAAAGTTATATAAACATTACTCTAAAACCAAACATGCATTATGTCTAAAAATGCCTGTAATATTGTATATGTGTGAGCTTAACTAGATTTAGTTGTTTTTGTAAGGTTTGCAAATACAAAATAAGGGTTTTACTCACTATGACAGTTTACTGTCACACTCAATCCGACAGTTATTTATTTAAACAGAACTCCTAAACCACACATACAAAATGGCTAATAATGCCTGGAGATATGTATCTTTGTGAGTTTTACTAGAAACATTATATTGTGTAAGGTTTAGTTAGTTTTTGTACTCAATCTGACAGTATAACTGTCATTCTAAATCCATCCATTTTCTTCCGCTTATCCGAGGTCGGGTTGCGGGGGCAGCAGCCTGAGCAGAAAATCCCAGACTTCCCTCTCCCCAGCCACTTCGTCCAGCTCTTCTCGGGGTATTCCGAGGCGTTCCCAGGCCAGCCGGGGACATAGTCTTTCCAATGTGTCCTAGGTCTTCCCCGTGGCCTCCTGCCACACCTCCCTAGAGGCGTTCGGGTGGCATCCTGAGCAGATGCCCGAACCACCTCATGGCTCCTCTCAATGTGGAGGAGCAGTGGCTTTACTTTGAGTTCCTCCCGGATGACAGAGCTTCTCACCCTGTCTCTAAGGGAGAGACCCACCACCCGGCAGAGGAAACACATTTCGGCCGCTTGTCCTTTCGGTCATAACCCAAAGCTGGGAACGTAGATCGACGGTAAATTGAGAGCTTTTCCTTCTGGCTCAGCTCCTTCTTCACCACAACGGATCGATATAGCGTCCTCAATACTGAAGACGCCGCACCAATCCGCCTGTGGATCTCTCGATCCACTCTATCCTCACTCGTGAACAAGACTCCTAGGTACTTGAACTCCTCCACTTGTGCAAACACAAAAAGTTGTTTTTTACTACTTTTTGTGTTTGCAATAACTTGAGCGTGGCAGTTACACTTTCATATTGAGTAAAAAAAAAAATAACTTGTGTGTTTGCAAACCTTACAAAAGAAAATGTTTCCAGTAAAACTCACAAAGACACATTTCTTAATTCATTTTTAGACATTTTGCATGTGTGGTTTCATATTGAGCGTGGCAGTTATACTGTCATTATGTTTAAAACCTAATTTTTGTATTTGCAAACCTTACAAAAACAACTGATTGTAGTGAAACTCACATATATTCAATATTACAGGCATTTTTAGACATTTTGCATGTTTGGTTTAGGAGTTGTGTTTGAATCATTTTTTATTGCTTTTTTCACATTATCTTACACTGTAAGAAATTTCACCATTTAATTACAGTAACCTACTGGCAGCTAATGGTTCCAGTATAAAACTGTTTTTAAAAACTGCTATGCAAATGTATTCATACTGCATAGCAGTTTTTAAAAAACAGTTTTATACTGGAAACATTAGCTGCCATTAGTAATTCAATGGTGAAATTCTGTTGTTAGGGAGTTTTTGACGTGGCGACTTGAATTGTAATGGAGCTGTCCAGCTCTTGTCTGTATCCTTCTTCCATTATTTTCAAGAAGGCTTTGTCCTGAATGGAGGGTGCGATGTAATTGTCATGTCTGGTTTGTTTGAACACATTACATCCTAAATGATCAGGTTCACAAGCGCTATCCACAAGTTGAGTGCTGAAGCTGAATGGAACTTGTAGCTCACAATGTCTCGCTATTACATTAAATACATTGGGGCATGGCTCAAACATTGTAGGACGCCCCTTCTCAGTTGTATTTGTGAACAGCGTCTTCACAGCGAGAGTTTTGTGGACATCACCTAAACACATGTTTCCTACTATGACCCACCCGAGGTCCAATGTTTGTGCATAGGGTGCGTTGTTAAGGCCACTTATCTGTTTATGGACTTTGTGAACTCTAACAACATCCCGTCCGAGAAGCATGAGTATAGGGGCATTAGAGTCCAGGTCAGGGATAAGGTGAGCTACTGACTTTAGGTGACTGTGTTGTCCACTGGGTGTGGGAATTTCATCTCTTCGTTTGGGATATTTATACATTCAATGAGGCTAGGCAATGGGATGTGGACTGAACCATCCAAGGCTGCCACTACATATCCTGTAGCTCTCCTGCCCATTGCTTTTTTAGTACCAGCACATGTCCTTAGTGAGTAAGGGGAAGTAGGGCCACGGTCATTGAACAATTAAACTCACGTAAATACATTATTACAGGCATTTTTAGACATGACACATGTTTGGTTTTGGAGTTATGTTTATATAACTTTCATATTTAGTATGACTGTTATACTGTCATATTGAATAAAAAAAACTAGCTTGTGTCTTTGATATCTTTACAAAAGATCATTTTTTTAAACTAACAACATTACATGTCTCCCTAGGCATTATTAGCCATTTTGCATGTGTTGTTTAGGAGTTAGGTTTAAATACATTTTTATTGCTTTTTTCCCATTATCTCAGGGTTCTAAGAACATTACAGTCAAGTAAAAAACTACTTTTTGTGTTTGCAAAATGTAAAACTCAGTAAAACTCCCAATGATTCATTATTTCAGGCATTATTAGCCATTTTTTTGTGTGGTTTATGAGTTATGTTTAAATAACTGTCATATTGAGTGTGATTTTGTCATTGTGAGTAAAACCTAATTTTTGTATTTGCAAACCTTACAAAAACAACCGATTCTAGGAAAACTCACATTGATACAATATTACAGGCATGTTTAGATATATTGCATGTTTGGTTTTGGAGTTATATTTATATAACCTGCTTTCTCAGCCGCCACCTTTGTGGTTTGCGTGTCCCACTGATCCAGGAACTATGTTGTCCGGGGGCTTCTATGGTCTCCCAAGACAAACAGGTCCTAGGTGAGGGATCAGACAAAGAGCAGCTCAAAGACCTTTATTAAAAGTACAATTGAGGACCTAGATTTTTTCTCGCATGGACGCAGGTCACCGTGGCTCCCCTGTGGAGCCAGGCCCAGAGGTGTGGCACGATGGCGATTGACGGGCCTGTCCCCATGGGGCCCAGCCGTGCTCAGCTCGAAGAGGCAACGTGGATCCCCCCTCCAGGGCTCACCACTCATGGGCTGGGTCATAGAGGGTGCAGTGTGAGCTGGGCGGCAGCCGAAGGCAGGGCACTTGGTGGTCCGATTATCGGCTACATAAGCTCGCTCTTGGGACATGGAACGTCACCTCGCTGGGAGGGAAGGAGCCTGAGCTGGTGCTTGAGGTGGAGACGTTCCCGGCTAGATATAGTTGGACTCACAGCAAGGGCTCTGGAACCTGTTCTCTCAGAGGGGCTGGACTGAGCTGAACTTTCATTACTTGCAACGCCAGAGTGGACGAGATTCCACACTGGCGTTGCAACTAATGAGAGGCTGGGGTGGCAATTCTTGTTGCCCCCCGGCTCAAAGCCTGCACGTTGGACTTTAAACCCAATAGACGAGATGGTAGCTTCCTTCAGCCTTCGGGTTGGGTGACGGGTCCTGACTGTTTTTTGTGTTTACACACCAAACAGCAGCTCAGAGTACCAACTCTTTTTGGATTCCCTTGAGGGAGGACTGGAGAGTGCTCCCTCGGGTGATTCCCTTGTTCTGCTGGTGGACTTCAACGCTATGTTGGCAACGACAGTGAAACCTGGAGAGTCGTGATTGGGAAAAATGGCCACCCGGATCTGAACCCAAGTGGTGCTTTGTTATTGGACTTTTGTGCTTGTCACGGATTGTCCATAACAAACACAATGTTCAAACATAATGGTGTCCATATGTGCACTTGGCACAAGGACACCCTCGGCCGCATGATTGACTTTGTAGTTGTGTCATGGGATTTGCGGCCTCATGTTTTGGACACTCGGTGAAGAGAGGGGCAGAGCTTTCTACCAACCACCACCTGGTGGTGCGCTGGCTCCGATGGTAGGGGAGGATGCCGGTCAGACCTGGCAGGCCCTAACGCATTGTAAGGGTCTGCTGGGAACACCTAGCAGAGTCTCCTGAAGAACTTTGAACATGTCCGGAAGAACTTTGAACATGTCACGAGGGAGGTGCTGGAAATTGAGTCTGAGTGGACCATGTTCTGTTCCTCTCTTGTTGAGCCAGCTGATTGAAGCTGTGGCCGCAAGGTGTTTGGTGCCTGTCGTGGCAGTAATCCACCAGCAGTGAGGGATGCTGTCAAGCTGAAGAAAGAGCCACCGGGTCCTTTTGGCTCATGGGACTCCAGAGGCAGTGGGCCAAGCGAGACCTCCTCAGTCCCACCAACACGTCTTCCTATGAGGAAACAGTGCCTGGGAAGTCTGTGGTGGGCTCTCCTATTTCTGGGGCTGAGGTTGCCAAGGTAGTTAAAAAGCTCCTCGGTGGCAAGGCCCCGGGGGTATGAGCTCCGTCCGGAGTTCCTTAAGGCTCTGGATGCTGTGGGGCAGTCTTGGTTGACAAGACTCTGCAACATTGCGTCTACATCGGGGGCGGTACCTCTGGATTGGCAGACCGGGGTGGTGGTTCCTCTCTTTAAGAAGAGGAACCGGATGGTGTGTTCCAACTATCGTAGATCACACTCCTCAGCCTTCCCGGTAAGGTCTATTCATGTGTAATGGAGAGGAGGAACCTCGGATCCAGGACGAACAGTGTGGTTTTCGTCCTGGTCGTGGAACGGTAGACCAGCTCTATACTCTCGGCAGGGTCCTTGAGTGTGCATGGGAGTTTGCCCAACCAGTCTACATAAGTTTTGTGGACTTGGAGAAGACATTCGACCTTGGCCCCCGGTAAATCCTGTGGGGAGTGCTCAGAGAGTATGGAGTATCGGCATGTCTGATTGTGGCGGGTGTCTCCCTGTATGATCAGTGTCAGAGCTTGGTCCGCATTGCCGGCAGTATGTCGGACCCCTTTCCAGTGAGGGTTGGACTCCGCCGAGGCTGCCCTTTGTCACCGATTCTGTTCATAACTTTAATGGACAGAATATCTAGGCGCAGTCATGGCTTTGAGGATCCCCTCAACGCCATGACTGCGCCTGGTTTGGTGGCTGCAGGATTAGGTCTCTGCTTTTTGCAGATGATGTGGTCCTGATGGCTTCAACTGGCCAAGATCTTCAGCTTTCATTGGATCGGTTCGCAGTGAAGCGACTGGGATGAGAATCAGCACCTCCAAGTCCGAGTCCATGGTTCTCGCCCGGGAAAGGGTGGAGTGCCATCTCGAGGTTGGGAAAGAGATCTTGCCCCAAGTGAAGGAGTTCAAGTACCTAGGAGTCTTGTTCACAAGTGAGGATAGAGTGGATTGTGAGATCTACAGGCGGATCGGTGCGGCGTCTTCAGTAATGAGGACGCTATATCGATCCGTTGTGGTGAAGAAGGAGCTGAGCCAGAAGGAAAAGCTTTCAATTTACCGGTCGATCAACGTTCCCATCCTCACCTATGGTCATGAGCTTTGGGTTATGACCGAAAGGACAAGGTCACGGGTACAAGCGGCCGAAATGAGTTTCCTCCGCCGGGTGGTGGGTCTCTCCCTTAGAGATAGGGTGAGAAGCTCTGTCATCTGGGAGGAACTCAGTGTAAAGCCGCTGCTCCTCCACATTGAGAGGAGCCAGATGAGGTGGTTCGGGCATCTGCTCAGGATGCCACCCGAACGCCTCCCTAGGTCCGAACGGCAGGAGGCCATGGGGAAGACCTAGGATACATTGGAAAGACTATGGCCTGGGAACGCCTCGGGATCCCCCGAGAAGAGCTGGACGAAGTGGCTGGGGAGAGGGAAGTCTGGGCTCTCTGCTTAGGCTGCTGCCCCCGCAACCCGACCTCGGATAAGCGGAAGAAAATGGATGGATTTAGTATGACAGTTATACTGTCATATTGAGTGTGACAGTATACTGTCATAAAACCCAATTTTTGTATTTGCAAACCTGATTCTAGTAAAACTCACATCTATACAATATTACAGGCAATTTTGGACATAATGCACGTTTGGTTTTGGAGTTATGTTTATATAACTTTAATATATAGTATGACATCCATACTGTTATAATGAGTAAAAAAAACTAACTTGTGTCTGTCATAAAACTCAATTTTTGTATTTGCAAACCTTACAAAAACAAATGATTCTAGTAAAACTCACATGGATTCAATATTACAGGCATTTTTAGACATTTTGCATGTTTGGTTTAGGAATCATGTTGGAATACATTTGTATTGCTTTTTTCACATTATCTCAGCATTTTAAGAACTTACTGTCATATTGAGTAAAAAAAACTTTTTGTGTTTGCAAGCCTTAAAAAAACAACCGATTCTAGTAAAACTCACATTGATACAATATTACAGGCATGTTTAGACATCTTGCATGTTTGGTTTTGGAGTTATGTTTATATAACCTGCTTTCTGAGCCGCCACCTTTGTGGTTTGCGTGTCCCACTGATCCTAGGAGCTATGTTGTCCGGGGGCTTCTATGCCCCCTGGTAGGGGCCCCCAAGACAAACAGGTCCTAGGTGAGGAATCAGACAAAGAGCAGCTCAAAGACCTTTATGAAAGGTACAAATCGAGGACCTAGATATTTTCTCGCCCGGACGCGGGTCACCGTGGCTCCCCTGTGACGCCAGGCCCAGAGGTGGGGCACGATGGCGAGCGACTGGTGCCCATGGGGCCCAGCTCGAAGAGGCAACGTGGGTCCCCCCTGCAATAGGCTCACCACTCATGGGCTGGGTCATAGAGGTCGGGTGCAGTGTTAGCTGGGCGGAAGCCGAAGGCAGGGCACTTGGCGGTCCGATTATCGGCTACATAAGCTCGCTCTTGGGACGTGGAACGTCACCTCGTGAGGTGGAGAAGTTCCCGGCTAGATAAAACTGGACTCACTTCGACGCACAGCAAGGGCTCTGGAACCTGTTCTCTCAAGAGGGGTTGGACTCTCTTCTATTCTGGCGTTGCAAGTAATGAGAGGCTGGGTTGGCAATTCTTGTTGCCCCCCGGCTCAAAGCCTGCACGTTGGACTTAACCCAGAAGACGAGATGGTAGCTTCCCTCCGCTTTCGGGTTGGGTGACGGGTCCTGACTGTTGTTGGTGTTTACGCACCAAACAGCAGCTCAGAGTACCCACTCTTTTTGGATTCCCTTGAGAGTGCTCCCTCGGGTGATTCCCTTGTTCTGCTGGGGGTCTTCAACGCTCATGTTGGCAACGACTTTGAAACCTGGAGAGTCGTGATTGGGAAAAATGGCCACCCGGATCTGAACCCAAGTGGTGCTTTGTTATTGGACTTTTGTGCTCGTCACGGATTGTCCATAACAAACACAATGTTCAAACATAAGGGTGTCCATATGTGCACTTGGCACCAGGACACCCTCGGCCGCAGTTCCATTATTGACTTTGTAGTTGTGTCATGGGATTTGCGGCCTCATGTTTTGGACACTCGGGTGAAGAGAGGGGCGAGCTTTCTACCGATCACCACCTGGTGAGCTGGCTCCGATGGTGGGGTAAGATCCCGGACAGACCTGGCAGGCCCAAAAGCATTGTGAGAGTCTTTTGGGAATGCCTAGCAGAGTCTCCTGTCAGAGAGAGTTTCTTTTTCCACCTCCGGAGGAACTTTGAACATGTCACGAAGGAGGTGCTGGACATTGAGTCTGAATGGATCATGTTCCGTGCCTCTCTTTTCAAGCCAGCTGATTGGAGCTGTGGCCGCAAGGTGTTTGGTGCCTGTCGTGGCGGTAATCCTAGAACCCGCTGGTGGCCACCAGCAGTGCAGGATGCCGTCAAGCTGAAGAAAGAGCTTATCTGGTCCTTTTGGCTCATGGGACTCCAGAGGCAGCGGGCATACCGACAGGCCAAGCAGTGCCTGGGGAATCTGTGGTGGGCTCTCCTATTTCTGGGGCTGAGGTTGCCAAGGTAGTTAAAAAGCTCCTCGGTGGCAAGGCCCCGGGGGTGGATGAGCTCCCTCCGGAGTTCCTTAAGGCTCTGGATGCTGTGGGGCTGTTTTAGTTGACAAGACTCTGCAACATCGCGTGGACATCAGGGGCGGTACCTCTGGATTGGCAGACCGGGGTGGTGGTTCCTCTCTTTAAGAAGGGGAACCGGAGGGTGTGTTTCAACTATCGTAGATCACACTCCTCAGCCTTCCCGGTAAGGTCTATTCATGTGTACTGGAGAGGAGGAACCTCGGATCCAGGACGAACAGTGTGGTTTTCGTCCTGGTCGTGGAACGGTAGACCAGCTCTATACTCTCGGCAGGGTCCTTGAGTGTGCATGGGAGTTTGTCCAACCAGTCTACATGTGCTTTGTGGACTTGGAGAAGACATTCGACCGTGGCCACCCCGGGAAGTCCTGTGGGGAGTGCTCAGAGAGTATGGGGTATCGGCATGTCTGATTGTGGCGGGTCGCTCCCTGTATAAGCAGTGTCAGAGCTTGGTCCGCATTGCCAGCAGTAAGTCGGACCCCTTTCCAGTGAGGGTTGGACCGGAGTCCAACCCTCGTGTTGGCTGCCCTTTGTCACCAAATGTGTTCATAAATTTTATGGACAGAATTTCTAGGCGCAGTCATGGCGTTGAGGGGATCCGGTTTGGTGGCTGCAGGATTAGGTCTCTCCTTTTTGCAGATGATGTGGTCCTTTTGGCTTTAACTGGCCAGGATCTTCAGCTTTCATTGGATTGGTTCGCAGCCGAGTGTGAAGCGACTGGGATGAGAATCAGCACCTCCAAGTCCGAGGTTCTCTCCCGGGAAAGGGTGGAGTGCCATGCAGGGACTCTTCCTCCATCATCACGCACATAATAAACCTTTCAATTTCACACGGCCAAGTACAAAAAGACTTTAAGACAGCAAGAGTAACTCCCCTCTTTGAAAAAGGAAGCAATTGGAACCTATTCTCAGTTCCATTTCGAAAGTAAGCCTTGCCACTAAAACACTCATATACAAATTCCAATCCGGCTTCAGAACTAACCACTCCACTGACACATGCCTTCTCTATCTGACCGACCACATCAAACATGAGGTGGACGCGGGCAAATACTGCGGCATGGTCATGCTGGACCTTCAGAAGGCATTTGACACCGTTCACCAGGCTATACTGTTGGATAAGCTCAGAGCAATCGGATTTAACAAAACCTCATCGAGCTGGATGCAATCTTACTTGAGGGGAGAGAACAGGTGGTAGAGGTGAACGGCACTGTGACCCCCCTCTCAGTGAGCTGTGGAGTCCCCCAAGGCAGTATATTGGGGCCTTCACTGTTCCTAATATACATAAACGACTTGTCATCGGCATGCAACTGTGAATTATTTTTGTTTGCGGATGACTCGGCCTTGCTGGTATCAGACATGGGACAAGTCACAGGTGGAGAAAATCCTCAGTGCTGAACTCTGTAGAACTTGCACCTGGCTCGCTGACAACAAGCTATCCATACACTTGGGTAAAACGGAATCCATCCTGTTTGGTTCCCACATCAACCATAAGAAAGTCAATGACTTCACTATAAAAGTGGGTGTCATTGTTATCACCAGGAAGGATGAGGTCACCTACCTAGGTTCCATTCTAGCGGCTAATCTTTCCTGCGATAAAATGGCAACCAAGCTAATCAAAAAGGTCAACCACAAATGAGATTTCTCTATAGAAGCTCCTCTCTGGTCAACAAAAGCACCATGAGGATTCTGGCGGGAACTCTCGTTCAACCCTTTTTTCATTACGCATGCACCTCCTGGTACCCTAGCACCTCCAAAACCTTCAATTCTAAACTCCAAACATCCCAGGACAAGCCAGTCAGATTACTTCTAGACCTCCACCCCAGATCCCACCTCACTCCTACCCACTTCTCAAAAGTGGGCTGGCTCAGGGTGGAGGACAGAGTAAAACAACTTGCACTGAGCCTAGTCTATAAAATCCGCTACACCTCCCTGATACCGAAGTACATGTCAAACTACTTCCTTAACGTTAATGGCCGCCATAACCGCAACACCAGGGGGAGCTCCACTAACCACGTTAAACCCAGATTCCGATCTAATAAAGGTCTTAACTCATTCTCTTTCTATGCCACATCAATGTGGAATGCGCTCCCAACAGGTATAAAAGAAAGGGCATCTCTATCCTCCTTCAAAACCGCAATAAAAGTACACCTCCAGGCAGCTACAACCCTAAACTAACACCTTCCCCGGATTGTTAATAATCAAATGTAAACAATCAAATGCAGATACTTTTTCTTATGCCTTCTGAGCTCTCTCTCTCTATATATATATATATATGTCCACTACTTGCTGTACATATCCTACCAAGTCAGACCTACAATGTTCCAATATCCATTTCTCTGTTCTCAATTGTTGATGACTGATGATAACAACCAAACCTAACACCCCCCTCCCCCGCCACACCCCGGATTGTAAATAATGTAAATAATTCAATGTGATTATATTGTGTGATGACTGTATTATGATAATAGTATATATCTGGTAGTGTATATCTGTATCATGAATCAATTTAAGTTGACCCCGACTTAAACAAGTTGAAAAACTTATTTGGGTGTTACCATTTAGTGGTCAATTGTACGGAATATGTACTTCACTGTGCAACCTACTAATAAAAGTCGCAATCAATCAATCAATCAAAGTCCGGCCTTCATGCCAAGAGCCTAAATCTCTAATGTGAGTGACTTCATTAGATACTTTGCTCGCCGGGAAATAGTAGCAACAGGACTACTGCAATTTAACGACAAGCCTCAAAATTTCAGAGCTTGGAAACGCTCCTTTAAAAATGCAATAAATGGATTAGATTTAACAACAAGTGAGGAGATGGACTTGATGTTAAAGTGGCTTGGCAAAGAATCCTCTGAACACATAGAACAAATGAGAGCCATACACATTTAACAACCCAACCAAAGGTCTCAATGTGATGTGGGACAGGCTTGAGCAATGTTATGGCTCAGTTGAAGTGATGAGGATACACTCTTCAAAAGAATTGATTTGTTCCCCAAAATCACATCCAAAGACTACACAAAACTAAGGAAGTTTAGTGACCTGCTCATGGAAATGCAGAGTGCTAAAGCTGAAGGAGACCTTCCTGGTCTTGCGTTTTTGGATACCGCAAGAGGACTAAATCCAATTGTGCAGAAACTTCCCTTCAATTTGCAAGAAAGGTGGATCACAGTAGGAGCTAAATACAAATGCACACAACGTGTCCCCTTCCCACCATTCAATGTTTTTGTAGACTTTGTAACGCAAGAAGCTAACTCAAGAAATGACCCAAGCTTTAACTTTACATCGTTCCCTGACGTACCCAAACTCGACAAACTGCTTTGGAGAGCATATAAACAAAAATACATTTCAATGCACAAAACTGATGTTGTCTCCCGTTACAATTTAGATACACAAAGAACGGCAAACAAAGCTGTTAACAGCGACAAGCTTTGCCCAATTCACATGAAACCTCATCCCCTCTCGAAGTGCAGATCATTTCGAATGAAAACACTCGATGATCGAAAAGCATTCTTAAAAGAGAACCACATTTGCTTCAAATGCTGTTCTTCATCTACACACAATGCAAAAAACTGTATGGTCAAGATATGTGCTCTGAGTGTCTTGATGAAAAACACTGCACTGCTCTTCACCCAGGACCAGCACCCTGGTTTAAAGAAACTGAACCTTCAGCAGAGTATGGCGGGGAAAGTGACTCGGCTAAGTCGGAGGAGATCACGTCCAAGTGCACACAGTTTTGTGGCGTGAACGAAGCCAGATCCTGCTCTGAAATTAGTCTTGTTAAAGTGTACCCAGCAGGCCATCCTGAACAAGCAGTAAGGCTCTATGCCATCCATGATGAACAAAGTAACAGGTCGTTAGTATGTCCTGAGTTTTTTTTAATTGTTCAATGACCGTGGCCCTACTTCCCCTTACTTACTAAGGACATGTGCTGGTACTAAAAAAGCAATGGGCAGGAGAGCTACAGGATATGTAGTGGCAGCCTTGGATGGTTCAGTCCACATCCCATTGCCTAGCCTCATTGAATGTATAAATATCCCAAACGAAGAGATGAAATTCCCACACCCAGTGGACAACACAGTCACCTAAAGTCAGTAGCTGACCTTATCCCTGACCTGGACTCTAATGGCCCTATACTCATGCTTCTCGGACGGGATGTTGTTAGAGTTCACAAAGTCCATAAACAGATAAGTGGCCTTAACAACGCACCCTATGCACAAACATTGGACCTCGGGTGGGTCATAGTAGGAAACATGTGTTTAGGTGATGTCCACAAAACTCTCGCTGTGAAGACGCTGTTCACAAATACAACTGAGAAGGAGCGTCCTACAATGTTTGAGCCATGCCCCAATGTATTTAATGTAATAGCGAGACATTGTGAGCTACAAGTTCCATTCAGCTTCAGCACTCAACTTGTGGATAGCGCTTGTGAACCTGATCATTTAGGATGTAATGTGTTCAAACAAACCAGACATGACAATTACATCGCACCCTCCATTCAGGACAAAGCCTTCTTGAAAATAATGGAAGAAGGATACAGACAAGAGCTGGACAGCTCCATTACAATTCAAGTCGCCATGTCAAAAACTCCCTAACAACAGAATTTCACCATTTAATTACTAATGGCAGCTAATGTTTCCAGTATAAAACTGTTTTTTAAAAACTGCTATGCAGTATGAATACATTTGCATAGCAGTTTTTAAAAACAGTTTTATACTGGAACCATTAGCTGCCAGTAGGTTACTGTAATTAAATGGTGAAATTTCTTACAGTGTAAGATAATGTGAAAAAAGCAATAAAAAATGATTCAAACACAACTCCTAAACCAAACATGCAAAATGTCTAAAAATGCCTGTAGTATTGAATATATGTGAGTTTCACTACAATCAGTTGTTTTTGTAAGGTTTGCAAATACAAAAATTAGGTTTTAAACATAATGACAGTATAACTGCCACGCTCAATATGAAACCACACATGCAAAATGTCTAAAAATGAATTAAGAAATGTGTCTTTGTGAGTTTTACTGGAAACATTTTCTTTTGTAAGGTTTGCAAACACACAAGTTATTTTTTGTTTTACTCAATATGAAAGTGTAACTGCCACGCTCAATATGTCAGTTATTGCAAACACAAAAAGTAGTAAAAAACTACTTTTTGTGTTTGCACAAGTGGAGGAGTTCAAGTACCTAGGAGTCTTGTTCACGAGTGAGGATAGAGTGGATCGAGAGATCCACAGGCGGATTGGTGCGGCGTCTTCAGTATTGAGGACGCTATATCGATCCGTTGTGGTGAAGAAGGAGCTGAGCCAGAAGGAAAAGCTCTCAATTTACCGTCGATCTACGTTCCCAGCTTTGGGTTATGACCGAAAGGACAAGCGGCCGAAATGTGTTTCCTCTGCCGGGTGGTGGGTCTCTCCCTTAGAGACAGGGTGAGAAGCTCTGTCATCCGGGAGGAACTCAAAGTAAAGCCGCTGCTCCTCCACATTGAGAGGAGCCATGAGGTGGTTCGGGCATCTGCTCAGGATGCCACCCGAATGCCTCTAGGGAGGTGTGGCAGGAGGCCACGGGGAAGACCTAGGACACATTGGAAAGACTATGTCCCCGGCTGGCCTGGGAACGCCTCGGAATACCCCGAGAAGAGCTGGACGAAGTGGCTGGGGAGACGGAAGTCTGGGATTTTCTGCTCAGGCTGCTGCCCCCGCAACCCGACCTCGGATAAGCGGAAGAAAATGGATGGATTTAGAATGACAGTTATACTGTCAGATTGAGTACAAAAACTAACTAAACCTTACACAATATAATGTTTCTAGTAAAACTCACAAAGATACATATCTCCAGGCATTATTAGCCATTTTGCATGTGTGGTTTAGGACTTATGTTTAAATAAATAACTGTCAGATTGAGTGTGACAGTAAACTGTCATAGTGAGTAAAACCCTTATTTTGTATTTGCAAACCTTACAAAAACAACTAAATCTAGTTAAACTCACACACATACAATATTACAGGCATTTTTAGACATAATGCATGTTTGGTTTTAGAGTAATGTTTATATAACTTTCATATTTAGTATGACAGCTGTACTGTCATATTGAATAAAAAAAACAACTAACTTGTGTCTTTGCAAACCTTACAAAATACCATTTTTCTAGTAAAACTAACTAGATACATGCTCCAGGCATTATTAGCCATTTTGCATGTGTTGTTTGAGTTATGTTTAAATAACTGTCATATTGAGTGTGACAGTATACTGTCATAAAACCCAATTTTTGTATTTGCAACCCTGATCCTAGTAAAACTCACATATATACAATATTACAGGCAGTTTTGGACATAATGCATGTTTGGCTTTGGAGTTATGTTTATATAACTTTCATATATAGTATGACAGCTAAACTGTTATATTGAGTAAAAAAACTAACTTGTGTTTGTCATAAAACCCAATTTTTGTATTAGCAAACCATACAACTGATTCAAATAAAACTCACATGGACTCAATATTACAGGCATTTTCAGACATTTTGCATGTTTGGTTTAGGAATTATGTTGTAATACATTTGTATTGCTTTTTTCACATTATCTAAGGATTTTTAGAACATTACTGTCATATTGAGTAAAAAAATAATTGTTGTGTTTGCAAGCCTTAAAAAAGCATATGTTTCGAGTAAAACTTAAAAGAATGCATTATTTCAGGCATTGTTAGTCATTTTTCATGTGTAGTTTAAGAGTTATGTTTAAATAACTGTCATATTGAGTGTGGCAGTTATACTGTCATATTGAGTAAAAAAAACTAACCTGTCTTTGCAAACCTTACAAAAGAAAATGTTTCTAGCAACACTCACAAAGATAATTTTTTTCACGCTATTAGACATGTTTCATGTGTATTTAGGAGTTATAATTAAATAACTTTCATATTGAGTGTTAAAGTTATAATGTCATTATGTGTAAAACCTAATTTTTGTATTTACAAACTTTACAAAAACAATTGATTCTAGTAAAACTTACACAGATTCAATATTACAGGCATTTTTAGACAATTTACATGTTTGGTTTAAAAGTTGTGTTTGAATACATTTGTATTGCTTTTTTCGCATTATCTCAGGATTCTAAGATCATTACTTTCATATTGAGTAAAACACTACTTTTTGTTTTTGCAAACCTTACAAACTCACATGAATACATTATTATAAGCAATTTTAGACATGACACACGTTTGGTTTTGGAGTTATGTTTATATAACTTTTATATTTAGTATGACTGTTATACTGTCATATTGAATAAAAAAAAACTAGCTTGTGTCTTTGCAAACTTTACAAAATATCATTTTTCTAGTAAAACTAACAAAGATACATGTCTCCAGGCATTATTACCCATTTTGCATGGGTTGTTTAGGAATTATGTTAAAGACATTTTTATTGCTTTTTTCGCATTATCTCAGGATTCTTAGATCATTACTTTCATATTAAGTAAAAAACTACTTTTTGTTTTTGCAAACCTTACAAACTCACATAAATACATTATTACAGGCATTTTTAGACATAACACATGTTTGGTTTTGGAGTTATGTTTATATAACTTTTATATTTAATATGACTGTTATACTCTTTTATTGAATAAAAACAACTAGCTTGTGTCTTTGCAAACTTTACAAAATATACATTTCCTAGTAAAACTAACAAAGATACATGTCTCCAGGCATTATTACCCATTTTGCCTGGGTTGTTTAGGAGTTATGTTTAAATACATTTTTATTGCTTTTTTCGCATTATCTCAGGATTCTAAGATCATTACTTTCATATTGAGTAAAAAACTACTTTTTGTTTTTGCAAACCTTACAAACTCACATAAATACATTATTACAGACATTTTTAGACATGACACATGTTTGGTTTTGGAGTTATGTTTATATAACTTTCATATTTAGTATGACTGTTATACTTTCATATTGAATAAAAAAAAACTAGCTTGTGTCTTTGCAAACTTTACAAAAGATCATTTTTCTAGTAAAACTAACAAAGATACATGTCTCCAGGCATTATTACCCATTTTGCATGGGTTGTTTAGGAATTATGTTTAAATACATTTTTATTGCTTTTTTCGCATTATCTAAGGATTTTAAGATCATTACTTTCATATTGAGTAAAAAACTACTTTTTGTTTTTGCAAACCTTACAAACTCACATTAATACATTATTACAGGCATTTTTAGACATGAAACATGTTTGGTTTGGGAGTTATGTTTATATAACTTGCATATTTAGTATGACTGTTATACTGTCATATTGAATAAAAAAAAACTAGCTTGTGTCTTTGCAAACTTTACAAAATATCTTTTTTCTAGTAAAACTAACAAAGATACATGTCTCCAGGCATTATTAGCCATTTTGCATGAGTTGTTTAGGAATTATGTTTAAATACATTTTTATTGCTTTTTTTGCATTATCTCAGGATTCTAAAATCCTTACTTTCATATTGAGGAAAAAACTACTTTTTGTTTTTGCAAACCTTACAAACTCATATAAATACATTATTATAGGCGATTTTAGACATGACACAACTTTGGTTCTGGAGTTATGTTTATATAACTTTCATATTTAGTATGACTGTTATACTGTCTTATTGGATAAAAACAACTAGCTTGTGTCTTTGCAAACTTTACAAAATATACATTTCCTAGTAAAACTAACAAATATACATGTCTCCAGGCAATATTACCCATTTTGCCTGGGTTGTTTAGGAGTTATGTTTAAAGACATTTTTATTGCTTTTTTCGCATTATCTCAGGATTCTAAGATCATTACTTTTATATTGAGTAAAAAACTACTTTTTGTTTTTGCAAACCTTACAAACTCTCATAAATACATTATTACAGACATTTTTAGACATGACACATGTTTGGTTTTGGAGATTTGTTTATATAACTTTTATATTTAGTATGACTGTTATACTGTCATATTGAATAAAAAAAACTAGCTTGTGTCTTTGCAAACTTTACAAAATATAATTTTTCTAGTAAAACTAACAAAGATACATGTCTCCAGGCATTATTAGCCATTTTGCATGGGTTGTTTAGGAGTTATGTTTAAATACATTTTTATTGCTTTTTTCGCATTATCTCAGGATTCTAAGATCATTACTTTCATATTGAGTAAAAAACTACTTTTTGTTTTTGCAAACCTTACAAACTCACATTAATACATTATTACAGGCATTTTTAGACATGACACATGTTTGGTTTTGGAGTTATGTTTATATAACTTTCATATTTAGTATGACTTTTATACTGTCATATTGAATATAAAAAAACTGACTTGTGTCTTTGCAAACTTTACAAAATATCATTTTTCCAGTAAAACTAAAAAAGATACATGTTTCCAGGCATTATTAGCCATTTTGCATATGTTGTTTAGGAGTAATGTTTAAATACATTTTTATTGCTTTTTTCGCATTATCTCAGGATTTTAAGAACATTACAGTCATATTGAGTAAAAAAACTACTTTTTGTGTTTGCAAGATTTAAAAAAGCATGTGTTTCGAGTAAAACGGCCAAGGATGCATTATTTCAGGCATTATTAGCCATTTTTCATGTGTGGTTGTACTACACATGACTACTACTACTGTCAGTTATGACATAGTAAGTAAAACCTAATTTATGTATTTGCAAACCTTACAAAATCATTTAAATCTAGTAAAACTCACATGGATTCAATATTACAGACATTTTTAGACATTTTGCATGTTTGGTTTAGGAATTATGTTGGAATCATTTTTATTAATCTGTTCGTATTATCTCAGAATTTTAGAACATTACTGTCATATTGAGTAAAAAAATAATTGTTGTGTTTGCAAGCCTTAAAAAAGCATATGTTTCGAGTAAAACTTAAAAGAATGCATTATTTCAGGCATTGTTAGTCATTTTTCATGTGTAGTTTAAGAGTTATGTTTAAATAACTGTCATATTGAGTGTGGCAGTTATACTGTCATATTGAGTAAAAAAAACTAACCTGTCTTTGCAAACCTTACAAAAGAAAATGTTTCTAGTAACACTCACAAAGATACATTTTTTCACGCATTATTAGACATGTTTCATGTGTGGTTAGGAGTTATAAATAAATAATTGTCATATTGAGTGTTACAGTTTTAATGTCATTATGTGTAAAACCTAATTTTTGTATTTGCAAACCTTACAGAAACAATTGATTCTAGTAAAACTTATATAGATTCAATATTACAGGCATTTTTAGACATTTTACATGTTTGGTTTAAAATTTGTGTTTCAATCAATCAATCAATCAATGTTTATTTATATAGCCCTAAATCACAAGTGTCTCAAAGGGCTGTACAAGCCACAACGACATCCTCGGTACAGAGCCCACATACGGGCAAGGAAAAACTCACCCCAGTGGGACGTCGGTGAATGACTATGAGAAACCTTGGAGAGGACCGCATATGTGGGTAACCCCCCCCCCTCTAGGGGAGACCGAAAGCAACGGATGTCGAGTGGGTCTGACATAACATTGTGAAAGTCCAGTCCACAGTGGATCCAACACATCAGCGGGAGTCCAGTCCACAGCGGGGCCAACAGGAAACCATCCCGAGCGGAGACGGGTCAGCAGCGCAGAGATGTCCCCAACCGATGCACAGGCTAGTGGTCCACCCGGGGTCCCGGCTCTGGACAGCCAGCACTTCATCCATGGCCACCGGACCTATGCAACTCCCCCTCGCAAGGGACAGGGGAGAAGAGGAGAGAAGAAAAGAAACGGCAGATCAACTGGTCTAAAAAAGGGGGGGTCTATTTAAAGGCTAGATTATACAAATGAGTTTTAAGATGGGACTTAAATGCTTCTACTGAGGTAGCATCTCTAACTGTTACCGGGAGGGCATTCCAGAGTACTGGAGCCCGAATAGAAAACGCTCTATAGCCCGCAGACTTTTTTTTGGCTCTGGGAATCACTAATAAGCCGGAGTTCTTTGAACGCAGATTTCTTGTCGGGACATATGGTACAATACAATCGGCGAGATAGGCTGGAGCTAAACCGTGTAATATTTTATACGTAAGTAGTAAAACCTTAAAGTCGCATCTTAAGTGCACAGGAAGCCAGTGCAAGTGAGCCAGTATAGGCGTAATATGATCAAACTTTCTTGTTTTTGTCAAAAGCCTTGCAGCCGCATTTTGTACCAACTGTAATCTTTTAATGCTAGACATAGGGAGGCCCGAAAATAATACGTTACAGTAATCGAGACGAGACGTAACGAACGCATGAATAATGATCTCAGCGTCGCTAGTGGACAAGATGGAACGAATTTTAGCGATATTACGGAGATGAAAGAAGGCCGTTTTAGTAACACTCTTAATGTGTGACTCAAACGAGAGAGTTGGGTCGAAGATAATACCCAGATTCTTTACCGAGTCTCCTTGTTTAATTGTTTGGTTGTCAAATGTTAAGGTGGTATTATTAAATAGATGTTGGTGTCTAGCAGGACCGATAATCAGCATTTCCGTTTTCTTAGCGTTGAGTTGCAAAAAGTTAGCGGACATCCATTGTTTAATTTCATTAAGACACGCCTCCAGCTGACTACAGTCCGGCGTGTTGGTCAGCTTTAGGGGCATGTAGAGTTGAGTGTCATCAGCATAACAGTGAAAGCTAACACCGTACTTGCGTATGATGTCACCCAGCGGCAGCATGTAAATACTAAAGAGTGCAGGGCCAAGAACCGAACCCTGGGGAACTCCGCACGTTACCTTGACATAGTCCGAGGTCACATTGTTATGGGAGACGCACTGCATCCTGTCAGTAAGATAAGAGTTAAACCAAGACAAGGCTAAGTCTGACATACCAATACGTGTTTTGATACGCTCTAATAAAATATTATGATCGACGGTATCGAAAGCGGCGCTAAGATCAAGAAGCAGCAACATAGATGACGCATCAGAATCCATCGTTAGCAATAGATCATTAGTCATTTTTGCGAGGGCTGTCTCCGTAGAGTGATTTGCCCTGAAACCGGATTGAAAAGGTTCACAGAGATTGTTAGTCACTAAGTGTTCATTTAGCTGCTGTGCAACAGTTTTTTCGAGAATTTTGGAAATAAACGGAAGGTGGGAGACCGGTCGGTAGTTTACCATGAGGTCAGGATCGAGGTTAGGTCTTTTGAGCAGAGGATGAATAACCGCTTTTTTGAATGCTAGGGGAACAGTGCCGGAGGAAAGTGATAAGTTTATAATATTTAACACTGATGGACCTAATAATACAAACAGTTCCTTGATAAGTTTCCCAGGAAGTGGGTCAAGTAAACATGTTGTTTGTTTTATCCCACTTACACGCTGTAATAATTCCTCTAATGTTATTTCATCAAAAATAGAGAGACTATTTTGGAGGGCAGTGTCCGTCGTATATACAGTCGTATTTGTGTTAATAGAGCCCAGTTGTAGCTGGGATGCGTTGTCTTTAATCTCCTTTCTAATGAGTTCAATTTTCTTATTAAAGAAATTCATAAAATCATCTGCCGAGTGGGTGGAGCTACTGGGAGGAGTCCCTTGTTGGGTTAGCGATGCTACTGTACTAAACAGAAATTTAGGATCGTTTTTGTTGAGGCGGATGAGATTTGAGTAGTATTTAGCTTTAGCTAAGGTAAGCATGCGTTTATAAGTTATTAAACTATCACTCCATGCTTGATGGAAAACCTCAAGTTTAGTCGCGCGCCATTTGCGTTCCAGTTTTCTACATGATAATTTATGAGCTCTAATTTCTTCTGTAAACCATGGGGTGCGCCTTTTAGGGGCCCTTTTTTGCTTTAGCGGTGCTATACTATCAATAATTTCGCGCAAGGCATCGTCAAAGTTGTTAGTGAGTTTATCAATAGAGCCGACATAATTTGGGAATGGTGCTATTACCGAAGGCAGTAGGTCAGCAAGAGTCATCGTTGTGGCAGCATTAATGTTGCGGCCGCTATAGCAGTTATTATTATTATTAGCTTGTTGACAAAGAGTCAAAACTTCAAATTTTATAAGGTAATGATCGGACATTACTTTAGTATATGGAAGTATCATAACTTTGGAGGTGGTGACACCCCTGACAAGCACTAGATCTATTGTATTACCGTTGCGATGCGTGGGTTCATGTATTATTTGTGTAAGACCACAGCTATCAATTATGGTTTGGAGCGCCACGCACTGAGGGTCCGATGGGGTATTCATATGGATATTAAAGTCCCCCATTATGATTATATTGTCGGCGTGCGTCACTAGATCAGCAACGAACTCTGAGAATTCACTGATAAAGTCCGAATAGGGCCCAGGGGGGCGGTAGATAACAGCCAGGTCGAGAGGTAGCGGTGTGACAGACCTCATAGTAAGCACCTCAAACGATTTATATTTATTATTTAGGTTAGGGGTAAGGTTGAAATTTTCATTGTATATTAGTGCGACACCCCCTCCCCTTTTAAGAGGGCGGGCAACATGCGCATTCGTATAGTTAGGAGGAGATGCCTCATTGAGCGCAAAAAATTCGTCCGGTTTGAGCCAGGTTTCGCTAAGACCAATGACGTTAAGATTGTTGTCTCTAATGACCTCATTAACCAATAACGCCTTGGGAGACAATGATCTTATGTTTAAAAAGCCCATATTATAGGTATTGGGCTGTTTTGACGAGTTTTTGTTAAGATTATCCGTAGTGGCAATATTAACAATGTTGCGTTTATTATGCGTAGTGCACTTTAAATAGTTTCGACCATATCTAGGAATTGATATGACGGGAATTTTCCGATTGTTTGCTTGGTGCTGCAATAGACTGGACATATCATAATTTGCCACCTCAGTAGAATGCATGTCCACCTCTGACACAGACACAACAGAAAAAACATTATGTGAATTGTGTATTATTCTAAGAGAATTGCTATGCGTACATGGATTATCCAGCCTGGCGCTGGCTAGTTCTAGCTTAACTGACTCCTCACCCGGACTAACAGACATTGTAATTGCCTGTGACCGGGCTTGCTCTAGTGTAGTCAGTCAAGTGAGACTTAAATAGTAGTCTATGTTTCTAGACAGGATGATGGCGCCTTCCTGGTTAGGGTGAAGGCCGTCTCTCATCAGCAAGCCTGGTTTGCCCCAGAAAGAGGGCCAGTTATCAATAAACGTTAGTCCCTGCGTCCTACAGTAGCTAGCCAACCACTTGTTAAGCGAGACTAATCTGCTATATCTCTCATCATTGCCTCTCGCAGGCAGGGGGCCAGAGACAATTACTCGATGCCTGGACATCTTTCTGGCGAGATCACAAGTCCTGGCTATGTTTCTCTTTGTAATCTCTGACTGTCTCATTCTAGTGTCATTGGAGCCAACGTGTACAACTATATTCGCATAATTAGTGGTGCGATTAGCCTGTCGTACGTGTTTACTAGGCCTGTTGCGAGTTAGCTCCCTAAGATTAGCTTCAATGTCAGGTGCTCTGGCCCCGGGGATACACTTTATTGTGGCTGGTTTGCTAAGCTTTATGTTTCGGGTGATGGAGTCCCCTATAACTAAGGTGTGGTGCCCGGTAGACTGGGGTGTAGGACTAGCTAAAGAGCTAAATCTATTATGCGTCTCAACCGGTACACCGTAGCTTGTAGGCCGCTTAGGACTGCTACAAGCTGGGCTAGTTAGCTCGCTACAGCTAACGCTAGCAGATGTGTCCGCAACATCTAAAGTTACGACATTACTCTGCTCTAACTGGCGGACACGGCCCTCTAGCAGAGCCAACCTCTCCGTGAGTATGGTGCAAGACGCGCAGGAAGCCATTACTCACAGTGTTTTCTGTCACCGAGTGAAGTTCCTGCTGTCCTCAGGGAAGTGGTCGCGGTCTGTTTAAATACATTTGATTGCTTTTTTCGCATTATCTCAGGATTCTAAGAACATTACTTTCATAAAGAGTAAAAAACTACTTTTTGTTTTTGCAAACCTTACAAACTCACATAAATACATTATTACAGGCATTTTTAGACATGGAGTTATGTTTATATAACTTTCATATTTATTATGACTGTTATACTGTCATATTGAATAAAAAAAACTAGCTTGTGTCTTTGATATCTTTACAAAAGATCATTTTTTTAAACTAACAACGTTACATGTCTCCCTAGGCATTATTAGCCATTTTGCATGTGTTGTTTAGGAGTTAGGTTTAAATACATTTTTATTGCTTTTTTCCTATTATCTCAGGGTTCTAAGAACATTACAGTCAAGTAAAAAACTACTTTTTGTGTTTGCAAAATGTAAAACTCAGTAAAACTCCCAATGATTCATTATTTCAGGCATTATTAGCCATTTTTTTGTGTGGTTTATGAGTTATGTTTAAATAACTGTCATATTGAGTGTGATTTTGTCATTGTGAGTAAAACCTAATTTTTGTATTTGCAAACCTTACAAAAACAACCGATTCTAGGAAAACTCACATTGATACAATATTACAGGCATGTTTAGACATATTGCATGTTTGGTTTTGGAGTTATATTTATATAACCTGCTTTCTGAGCCGCCACCTTTGTGGTTTGCGTGTCCCACTGATCCAGGAACTATGTTGTCCGGGGGCTTCTATGGTCTCCCAAGACAAACAGGTCCTAGGTGAGGGATCAGACAAAGAGCAGCTCAAAGACCTTTATTAAAAGTACAATTGAGGACCTAGAATTTTTCTCGCCCGGACGCAGGTCACCGTGGCTCCCCTGTGGAGCCAGGCCCAGAGGTGTGGCACGATGGCGATTGACGGGCCTGTCCCCATGGGGCCCAGCCGTGCTCAGCTCGAAGAGGCAACGTGGATCCCCCTCCAGGGCTCACCACTCATGGGCTGGGTCATAGAGGGTGCAGTGTGAGCTGGGCGGAAGCCGAAGGCAGGGCACTTGGTGGTCCGATTATCGGCTACATAAGCTCGCTCTTGGGACATGGAACGTCACCTCGCTGGGAGGGAAGGAGCCTGAGCTGGTGCTTGAGGTGGAGACGTTCCCGGCTAGATATAGTTGGACTCACAGCAAGGGCTCTGGAACCTGTTCTGTCAGAGGGGCTGGACTGAGCTGAACTTTCATTACTTGCAACGCCAGAGTGGAAGAGATTCCACACTGGCGTTGCAACTAATGAGAGGCTGGGGTGGCAATTCTTGTTGCCCCCCGGCTCAAAGCCTGCACGTTGGCTTTAAACCCAATAGACGAGATGGTAGCTTCCTTCAGCCTTCGGGTTGGGTGACGGGTCCTGACTGTTTTTTGTGTTTACACACCAAACAGCAGCTCAGAGTACCAACTCTTTTTGGATTCCCTTGAGGGAGGACTGGAGAGTGCTCCCTCGGGTGATTCCCTTGTTCTGCTGGTGGACTTCAACGCTATGTTGGCAACGACAGTGAAACCTGGAGAGTCGTGATTGGGAAAAATGGCCACCCGGATCTGAACCCAAGTGGTGCTTTGTTATTGGACTTTTGTGCTTGTCACGGATTGTCCATAACAAACACAATGTTCAAACATAATGGTGTCCATATGTGCACTTGGCACAAGGACACCCTCGGCCGCATGATTGACTTTGTAGTTGTGTCATGGGATTTGCGGCCTCATGTTTTGGACACTTGGTGAAGAGAGGGGCAGAGCTTTCTACCAGCCACCACCTGGTGGTGAGCTGGCTCCGATGGTAGGGGAGGATGCCGGTCAGACCTGGCAGGCCCTAACGCATTGTAAGGGTCTGCTGGGAACACCTAGCAGAGTCTCCTGAAGAACTTTGAACATGTCCGGAAGAACTTTGAACATGTCACGAGGGAGGTGCTGGACATTGAGTCCGAGTGGACCATGTTCCGTTCCTCTCTTGTTGAGCCAGCTGATTGAAGCTGTGGCCGCAAGGTGTTTGGTGCCTGTCGTGGCGGTAATCCACCAGCAGTGAGGGATGCTGTCAAGCTGAAGAAAGAGCCACCGGGTCCTTTTGGCTCATGGGACTCCAGAGGCAGTGGGCATACCGACAGGCCAAGCGAGACCTCCTCAGTCCCACCAACACGTCTTCCTATGAGGAAACAGTGCCTGGGAAGTCTGTGGTGGGCTCTCCTATTTCTGGGGCTGAGGTTGCCAAGGTAGTTAAAAAGCTCCTCGGTGGCAAGGCCCCGGGGGTATGAGCTCCGTCCGGAGTTCCTTAAGGCTCTGGATGCTGTGGGGCAGTCTTGGTTGACAAGACTCTGCAACATTGCGTCTACATCGGGGGCGGTACCTCTGGATTGGCAGACCGGGGTGGTGGTTCCTCTCTTTAAGAAGAGGAACCGGATGGTGTGTTCCAACTATCGTAGATCACACTCCTCAGCCTTCCCGGTAAGGTCTATTCATGTGTAATGGAGAGGAGGAACCTCGGATCCAGGACGAACAGTGTGGTTTTCGTCCTGGTCGTGGAACGGTAGACCAGCTCTATACTCTCGGCAGGGTCCTTGAGTGTGCATGGGAGTTTGCCCAACCAGTCTACATAAGTTTTGTGGACTTGGAGAAGACATTCGACCTTGGCCCCCGGTAAATCCTGTGGGGAGTGCTCAGAGAGTATGGAGTATCGGCATGTCTGATTGTGGCGGGTGTCTCCCTGTATGATCAGTGTCAGAGCTTGGTCCGCATTGCCGGCAGTATGTCGGACCCCTTTCCAGTGAGGGTTGGACTCCGCCGAGGCTGCCCTTTGTCACCGATTCTGTTCATAACTTTAATGGACAGAATATCTAGGCGCAGTCATGGCTTTGAGGATCCCCTCAACGCCATGACTGCGCCTGGTTTGGTGGCTGCAGGATTAGGTCTCTGCTTTTTGCAGATGATGTGGTCCTGATGGCTTCAACTGGCCAAGATCTTCAGCTTTCATTGGATCGGTTCGCAGTGAAGCGACTGGGATGAGAATCAGCACCTCCAAGTCCGAGTCCATGGTTCTCGCCCGGGAAAGGGTGGAGTGCCATCTCGAGGTTGGGAAAGAGATCTTGCCCCAAGTGAAGGAGTTCAAGTACCTAGGAGTCTTGTTCACGAGTGAGGATAGAGTGGATTGTGAGATCTACAGGCGGATCGGTGCGGCGTCTTCAGTAATGAGGACGCTATATCGATCCGTTGTGGTGAAGAAGGAGCTGAGCCAGAAGGAAAAGCTTTCAATTTACCGGTCGATCAACGTTCCCATCCTCACCTATGGTCATGAGCTTTGGGTTATGACCGAAAGGACAAGGTCACGGGTACAAGCGGCCGAAATGAGTTTCCTCCGCCGGGTGGTGGGTCTCTCCCTTAGAGATAGGGTGAGAAGCTCTGTCATCTGGGAGGAACTCAGTGTAAAGCCGCTGCTCCTCCACATTGAGAGGAGCCAGATGAGGTGGTTCGGGCATCTGCTCAGGATGCCACCCGAACGCCTCCCTAGGTCCGAACGGCAGGAGGCCATGGGGAAGAACTAGGATACATTGGAAAGACTATGGCCTGGGAACGCCTCGGGATCCCCCGAGAAGAGCTGGACGAAGTGGCTGGGGAGAGGGAAGTCTGGGGTCTCTGCTTAGGCTGCTGCCCCCGCAACCCGACCTCGGATAAGCGGAAGAAAATGGATGGATTTAGTATGACAGTTATACTGTCATATTGAGTGTGACAGTATACTGTCATAAAACCCAATTTTTGTATTTGCAAACCTGATTCTAGTAAAACTCACATCTATACAATATTACAGGCAATTTTGGACATAATGCACGTTTGGTTTTGGAGTTATGTTTATATAACTTTAATATATAGTATGACATCTATACTGTTATAATGAGTAAAAAAAACTAACTTGTGTCTGTCATAAAACTCAATTTTTGTATTTGCAAACCTTACAAAAACAAATGATTCTATTAAAACTCACATGGATTCAATATTACAGGCATTTTTAGACATTTTGCATGTTTGGTTTAGGAATCATGTTGGAATACATTTGTATTGCTTTTTTCACATTATCTCAGCATTTTAAGAACTTACTGTCATATTGAGTAAAAAAAACTTTTTGTGTTTGCAAGCCTTAAAAAAACAACCGATTCTAGTAAAACTCACATTGATACAATATTACAGGCATGTTTAGACATCTTGCATGTTTGGTTTTGGAGTTATGTTTATATAACCTGCTTTCTGAGCCGCCACCTTTGTGGTTTGCGTGTCCCACTGATCCTAGGAGCTATGTTGTCCGGGGGCTTCTATGCCCCCTGGTAGGGGCCCCCAAGACAAACAGGTCCTAGGTGAGGAATCAGACAAAGAGCAGCTCAAAGACCTTTATGAAAGGTACAAATCGAGGACCTAGATATTTTCTCGCCCGGACGCGGGTCACCGTGGCTCCCCTGTGGAGCCAGGCCCAGAGGTGGGGCACGATGGCGAGCGACTGGTGCCCATGGGGCCCAGCTCGAAGAGGCAACGTGGGTCCCCCCTGCAATAGGCTCACCACTCATGGGCTGGGTCATAGAGGTCGGGTGCAGTGTTAGCTGGGCGGAAGCCGAAGGCAGGGCACTTGGCGGTCCGATTATCGGCTACATAAGCTCGCTCTTGGGACGTGGAACGTCACCTCGCGAGGTGGAGAAGTTCCCGGCTAGATAAAGCTGGACTCACTTCGACGCACAGCAAGGGCTCTGGAACCTGTTCTCTCAAGAGGGGTTGGACTCTCTTCTATTCTGGCGTTGCAAGTAATGAGAGGCTGGGTTGGCAATTCTTGTTGCCCCCCGGCTCAAAGCCTGCACGTTGGACTTAACCCAGAAGACGAGATGGTAGCTTCCCTCCGCTTTCGGGTTGAGTGACGGGTCCTGACTGTTGTTGGTGTTTACGCACCAAACAGCAGCTCAGAGTACCCACTCTTTTTGGATTCCCTTGAGAGTGCTCCCTCGGGTGATTCCCTTGTTCTGCTGGGGGTCTTCAACGCTCATGTTGGCAACGACTTTGAAACCTGGAGAGTCGTGATTGGGAAAAATGGCCACCCGGATCTGAACCCAAGTGGTGCTTTGTTATTGGACTTTTGTGCTCGTCACGGATTGTCCATAACAAACACAATGTTCAAACATAAGGGTGTCCATATGTGCACTTGGCACCAGGACACCCTCGGCCGCAGTTCCATTATTGACTTTGTAGTTGTGTCATGGGATTTGCGGCCTCATGTTTTGGACACTCGGGTGAAGAGAGGGGCAAGCTTTCTACCGATCACCACCTGGTGAGCTGGCTCCGATGGTGGGGTAAGATCCCGGACAGACCTGGCAGGCCCAAAAGCATTGTGAGAGTCTTTTGGGAATGCCTAGCAGAGTCTCCTGTCAGAGAAAGTTTCTTTTTCCACCTCCGGAGGAACTTTGAACATGTCACAAAGGAGGTGCTGGACATTGAGTCTGAATGGATCATGTTCCGTGCCTCTCTTTTCAAGCCAGCTGATTGGAGCTGTGGCCGCAAGGTGTTTGGTGCCTGTCGTGGCGGTAATCCTAGAACCCGCTGGTGGCCACCAGCAGTGCGGGATGCCGTCAAGCTGAAGAAAGAGCTTATCTGGTCCTTTTGGCTCATGGGACTCCAGAGGCAGCGGGCATACCGACAGGCCAAGCAGTGCCTGGGGAATATGTGGTGGGCTCTCCTATTTCTGGGGCTGAGGTTGCCAAGGTAGTTAAAAAGCTCCTCGGTGGCAAGGCCCCGGGGGTGGATGAGCTCCCTCCGGAGTTCCTTAAGGCTCTGG
Organism: Entelurus aequoreus; assembly: GCF_033978785.1. NCBI lineage: Eukaryota > Metazoa > Chordata > Actinopteri > Syngnathiformes > Syngnathidae > Entelurus > Entelurus aequoreus. The sequence continues at coordinate 62,093,764 of NC_084737.1, forward strand.
ATGCTGTGGGGCTGTTTTAGTTGACAAGACTCTGCAACATCGCGTGGACATCAGGGGCGGTACCTCTGGATTGGCAGACCGGGGTGGTGGTTCCTCTCTTTAAGAAGGGGAACCGGAGGGTGTGTTCCAACTATCGTAGATCACACTCCTCAGCCTTCCCGGTAAGGTCTATTCATGTGTACTGGAGAGGAGGAACCTCGGATCCAGGACGAACAGTGTGGTTTTCGTCCTGGTCGTGGAACGGTAGACCAGCTCTATACTCTCGGCAGGGTCCTTGAGTGTGCATGGGAGTTTGTCCAACCAGTCTACATGTGCTTTGTGGACTTGGAGAAGATATTCGACCGTGGCCACCCCGGGAAGTCCTGTGGGGAGTGCTCAGAGAGTATGGGGTATCGGCATGTCTGATTGTGGCGGGTCGCTCCCTGTATAAGCAGTGTCAGAGCTTGGTCCGCATTGCCAGCAGTAAGTCGGACCCCTTTCCAGTGAGGGTTGGACCGGAGTCCAACCCTCGTGTTGGCTGCCCTTTGTCACCAAATGTGTTCATAAATTTTATGGACAGAATTTCTAGGCGCAGTCATGGCGTTGAGGGGATCCGGTTTGGTGGCTGCAGGATTAGGTCTCTCCTTTTTGCAGATGATGTGGTCCTTTTGGCTTTAACTGGCCAGGATCTTCAGCTTTCATTGGATTGGTTCGCAGCCGAGTGTGAAGCGACTGGGATGAGAATCAGCACCTCCAAGTCCGAGGTTCTCTCCCGGGAAAGGGTGGAGTGCCATGCAGGGACTCTTCCTCCATCATCACGCACATAATAAACCTTTCAATTTCACACGGCCAAGTACAAAAAGATTTTAAGACAGCAAGAGTAACTCCCCTCTTTGAAAAAGGAAGCAATTGGAACCTATTCTCAGTTCCATTTCGAAAGTAATGGAAAAAATAGTTTATGAACAGGTTGATAGTTGCCTTGCCACTAAAACACTCATATACAAATTCCAATCCGGCTTCAGAACTAACCACTCCACTGACACATGCCTTCTCTATCTGACCGACCACATCAAACATGAGGTGGACGCGGGCAAATACTGCGGCATGGTCATGCTGGACCTTCAGAAGGCATTTGACACCGTTCACCAGGCTATACTGTTGGATAAGCTCAGAGCAATCGGATTTAACAAAACCTCATCGAGCTGGATGCAATCTTACTTGAGGGGAGAGAACAGGTGGTAGAGGTGAACGGCACCGTGACCCCCCTCTCAGTGAGCTGTGGAGTCCCCCAAGGCAGTATATTGGGGCCTTCACTGTTCCTAATATACATAAACGACTTGTCATCGGCATGCAACTGTGAATTATTTTTGTTTGCGGATGACTCGGCCTTGCTGGTATCAGACATCGGACAAGTCACAGGTGGAGAAAATCCTCAGTGCTGAACTCTGTAGAACTTGCACCTGGCTCGCTGACAACAAGCTATCCATACACTTGGGTAAAACGGAATCCATCCTGTTTGGTTCCCACATCAACCATAAGAAAGTCAATGACTTCACTATAAAAGTGGGTGTCATTGTTATCACCAGGAAGGATGAGGTCACCTACCTAGGTTCCATTCTATCGGCTAATCTTTCCTGCGATAAAATGGCAACCAAGCTAATCAAAAAGGTCAACCACAAATGAGATTTCTCTATAGAAGCTCCTCTCTGGTCAACAAAAGCACCATGAGGATTCTGGCGGGAACTCTCGTTCAACCCTTTTTTCCTTACGCATGCACCTCCTGGTACCCTAGCACCTCCAAAACCTTCAATTCTAAACTCCAAACATCCCAGGACAAGCCAGTCAGATTACTTCTAGACCTCCACCCCAGATCCAACCTCACTCCTACCCACTTCTCAAAAGTGGGCTGGCTCAGGGTGGAGGACAGAGTAAAACAACTTGCACTGAGTCACAAAAGAGGTGCTGGACATTGAGTCTGAATGGATCATGTTCCGTGCCTCTCTTGTCAAGCCAGCTGATTGGAGCTGTGGCCGCAAGGTGTTTGGTGCCTGTCGTGGCTGTAATCCTAGAACCCGCTGGTGGCCACCAGCAGTGCGGGATGCCGTCAAGCTGAAGAAAGAGCTTATCTGGTCCTTTTGGCTCATGGGACTCCAGAGGCAGCGGGCATACCGACAGGCCAAGCAGTGCCTGTGGAATCTGTGGTGGGAGAGACGTACGTATAGGGTGAGAAGCTCTGTCATCCGGGAGGAACTCAGAGTAAAGCTGCTGCTCCTCCACATTGAGAGGAGCCAGATGAGGTGGTTCGGGCATCTGCTCAGGATGCCACCCGAACGCCTCCCTAGGGAGGTGTTTAGGCAAGTCTGACCGGCAGGAAGCCATGGGGAAGACCCAGGACACATTTGGAAGACTATGTCTCCCGGCTGGCCTGGGAATGCCTCGGGATCCCCCGAGAAGAGCTGGACAAAGTGGCTGGGGAGAGGGAAGTCTGGGCTTCTCTGCTTAGGCTGCTGCCCCCGCAACCCGACCTCAGATAAGCGGAAGCAAATGGATGGATGGATGGATTTAGTATGATACTGTCATATTGAGTAAAACAACTAACTTGTGTCTTTGCAAACCTTACAAAATATATTTTTTCTAGTAAAACTCACAAAGATACATTTCTCCAGGCATTATTAGCCATTTTGCATGTGTGGTTTAGGACTTATGTTTAAATAACTGTCAGATTGAGTGTGACAGTATACTGTCATAGTAAGAAAAACCCATATTTAGTATTTGCATACCTTACAAAAACAACTGATTCTAGTTAAACTCACATGAATACAATATTACAGGCCTTTTTAGACATAATGCATGTTTGCTTTTGGAGTTATGTTTATAAAACTTTCATATTTAGTATGACAGTTATACTGTCATATTGAGTAAAAAAACTAACTTGTGTCTTTACAAACATTACAAAATATTTGTTTTCAGTAAAACTCACAAAGATAAATTTTCCAGGCAATATTAGCCATTTTACATGTGTGGTTTAAGAGTTATGTTTAAATAACTGTCATTTTGAATGTGGCAGTAAAACTGTCATTATGAGTAACACCTAATTTTTGTATTTGTGAACCTTACCAAAATACCTGATTCTGGTAAAAGTCACATAGATTCAATATTACAGGCATTTTTAGACATATTGCATGTTTGAATTTAGGAGTAATGTTTATATAACTTTCATATGTAGTCATATTGAGTAAAACAACCAACTTGTGTCTTTGCAAACCGTACAAAAGATCATTATTCTAGTAAAACTAACAAAGATACATTTCTCCAGTCATTATTAGCAATTTTGCATGCGTTGTTTAGGAGTTATGTTTAAAAACTGTCATATTGAGTGTGACAGTATAGTGAGTAAAACTTAATTTTTGTATTTGCAAACCTTACAAAAAACTGTTTTTAGTAAAACTCTCATAGATACAATATTACAGGCATTTTTAGACATATTGCATAGTTGGTTTTGGAGTTATGTTCAAATAACTCATATTTAGTATGACAGTTATACTGTCGTGAATCAACAAAACTAACTTGTGTCTTTGCAAACCTTACAAAAGATCATTTTTGTAGTAAAACTAACAAAGATACATGTTTCTAGGCTTTATTAGCCATTTTGCATGTGTTGTTTAGGAGTTATGTTTGAATACATTTTTATTGCTTTTTTCGCATTATCTCAGGATTCAGAACATTACTGTCATATTGTGTAAAAAACGACTTTTTGTTTTTGCAAGCCTTAAAAAAGCACATGTTTAGATTAAAACTCCCAATGATGCATTATTTCAGGCATTATTAGCCATTTTGCATGTGTGGTTTACTAGTTATGTTTAATAACTGTCATATTCAGTGTGACAGTATACTGTCATAGTGAGTAAAACCTAATTTTTGTATTTTCAAACCTTACAAAAACAACTGATTCTAGTAAAACTCACATGGATTCAATATTACAGACATTTTAGACATGTTGCATGTTTGGTTTATGAATTATGATGGAATACATTTTTATTGCTTTTTTCGCATTATCTCAGGATTTAAGAACATTATTGTCATATTGAGTAAAAAACTACTTTTTGTGTTTGCAAGCCTTAAAAAAGCATATGTTTCGAGCAAAAACTCACAAGAATGCATTATTTGAGGCATTATTAGCCATTTTGCATGTGTAGTTTAGGAGTTTTGTTTAAATAACTTACATATTGAGCGTGGCAGTTAAACTGTCATATTATTAAAAAAAATTAACTTGTGTATTTGCAAACCTTACAAAAGCAAATGTTTCTAGTAAAACTCACGAAGATACATTTTACGTAATTCTTTTTTAGACAGCTTGCATGTTTGGTTTAGGAATTATGATGGAATACATTTTTATTGCTTTTTTCGCATTATCTCAGGATTCTAAGAACATAATTGTCATATTGAGTGAAAAACTACTTTTTGTTTTTGCAAACCTTACAAAATATGTTTTTTCCAGTAAAACTCACAAAGTTACATTCCTCCAGGCAATATTAGCCATTTTGCATTTGTGGTTAAGGAGTTATGTTTGAAAAAACTGTCATATTGTTTGTGGCAGTTATACTGTAATTATGAGTAAAACATAATTTTTGTATTTGTAAACCTTACCAAAATACCTTATTCTGGTAAAACTCACATATATTCCATATTACAGTCATTTTTAGACATAATGCATGTTTGGTTTTGGAGTTATTTTTATATAACTTTCATATTTAGTGTGACAGTTATACTGTCATATTGAATTAAAAAAACTAACTTGTGTCTTTGCCAACCTTACAAAAGATTATTTTTTTAGTAAAACTAACAAAGATACATATCTCCAGGTATTATTAGCCATTTTGCATCTGTTGTTTATGAGTTATGTTTGATTACATTTTTATTGCTTTTTTTTGCATTATCTCAGGATTCTGAGAACATTACAGTCATATTGAGTAAAAAACTACTTTTTGTGTTTGCAGGCCTTAAAAAAGCATATGTTTGGAGTAAAACTCCCAATGATGCATTATTTCAGACATTTTTAGTCATTTTGCATAGGCGGTTTACTAGTTATGTTTAATAACTGTCATATTGAGTGTGACAGTATACTGTCATAGTGAGTGAAACCTAATTTTTGTATTTGCAAACCTTACAAAAACAACTGATTCTAGTAAAACTCACACGGATTCAATATTACAGGCATTTTTATACATTTTGCATTTTTGATTTAGGAATTATGATTGAATACATTTTTATTGCTTTTTACGCATTATCTCAGGATTCTAAGAACATAATTGTCATATTGAGTAAAAAACTAATTTTTGTGTTTGGACGCCTCAAAAAAGCATATGTGTCCAGCAAAACTCACAAGAATGCATCATTTGAGGCATTATTAGCCATTTTTAATGTGTAGTTTAGGAGTTATGTTTAAATAACTGACATATTGAGCGTGGCAGTTACACTGTCATATTGAGTAAAAAAAAATAACTTGTGTGTTTGCAAACCTTACAAAAGAAAATGTTTCTAGTAAAACTCACAAAGACACATTTCTTAATTCATTTTTAGACATTTGGCATGTGTGGTTTCATATTGAGCGTGGCAGTTATACTATCATTATGTTTAAAACCTAATTTTTGTATTTGCAAACCTTACAAAAACAACTGATTGTAGTGAAACTCACATATATTCAATATTACAGGCATTTTTAGAAATTTTGCATGTTTGGTTTAGGAGTTGTGTTTGAATCATTTTTTATTGCTTTTTTCACATTATCTTACACTGTAAGAAATTTCACCATTTAATTACAGTAACCTACTGGCAGCTAATGGTTCCAGTATAAAACTGTTTTTAAAAACTGCTATGCAAATGTATTCATACTGCATAGCAGTTTTTAAAAAACAGTTTTATACTGGAACCATTAGCTGCCAATTAGTAATTCAATGGTGAAATTCTGTTGTTAGGGAGTTTTTGACGTGGCGACTTGAATTGTAATGGAGCTGTCCAGCTCTTGTCTGTATCCTTCTTCCATTATTTTCAAGAAGGCTTTGTCCTGAATGGAGGGTGCGATGTAATTGTCATGTCTGGTTTGTTTGAACACATTACATCCTAAATGATCAGGTTCACAAGCGCTATCCACAAGTTGAGTGCTGAAGCTGAATGGAACTTGTAGCTCACAATGTCTCGCTATTACATTAAATACATTGGGGCATGGCTCAAACATTGTAGGACGCCCCTTCTCAGTTGTATTTGTGAACAGCGTCTTCACAGCGAGAGTTTTGTGGACATCACCTAAACACATGTTTCCTACTATGACCCACCCGAGGTCCAATGTTTGTGCATAGGGTGCGTTGTTAAGGCCACTTATCTGTTTATGGACTTTGTGAACTCTAACAACATCCCGTCCGAGAAGCATGAGTATAGGGGCATTAGAGTCCAGGTCAGGGATAAGGTGAGCTACTGACTTTAGGTGACTGTGTTGCATAGCTGCACTGGGTGTGGGAATTTCATCTCTTCGTTTGGGATATTTATACATTCAATGACGCTAGGCAATGGGATGTAGACTGAACCATCCAAGGCTGCCACTACATTTCCTGTAGCTCTCCTGCCCATTGCTTTTTTAGTACCAGGACATGTCCTTAGTGAGTAAGGGGAAGTAGGGCCACGTTCATTGAACAATTAAAAAAACTCAAGACATACTAACGACCTGTTACTTTGTTCATCATGGATGGCATAGAGCCTTACTGCTTGTTCAGGATGGCCTGCTGGGTACACTTTAACAAGACTAATTTTAGAGCAGGATTTGGCTTCGTTCACGCCACAAAACTGTGTGCACTTGGACGTGATCTCCTCCGACTTAGCCGAGTCACTTTCCCCGCCATACTCTGCTGAAGGTTCAGTTTCTTTAAACCAGGGTGCTGGTCCTGGGTGAAGAGCAGTGCAGTGTTTTTCATCAAGGCACTCAGAGCACTGTATCTTGACCATACAGTTTTTTGCATTGTGTGTAGATGAAGAACAGCATTTGAAGCAAATGTGGTTCTCTTTTAAGAATGCTTTTCGATCATCCAGTGTTTTCATTCGAAATGATCTGCACTTCGAGAGGGGATGAGGTTTCATGTGAATTGGGCAAAGCTTGTCGCTGTTAACAGCTTTGTTTGCCGTTCTTTGTGTATCTAAATTGTAACGGGAGACAACATCAGTTTTGTGCATTGAAATTTATTTTTGTTTATATGCTCTCCAAGGCAGTTTGTCGAGTTTGGGTACGTCAGGGAACGATGTAAAGTTAAAGCTTGGGTCATTTCTTGAGTTAACTTCTTGCGTTACAAAGTCTAAAAAAACATTGAATGGTGGGAAGGGGACACGTTGTGTGCATTTGTATTTAGCTCCTACTGTGATCCACCTTTCTTGCAAATTGAAGGGAAGTTTCTGCACAATTGGATTTATTCCTCTTGCGGTATCCAAAAACGCAAGACCAGGAAGGTCTCCTTCAGCTTTAGCACTCTGCATTTCCATGAGCAGGTCACTAAACTTCCTTAGTTTTGTGTAGTCTTTGGATGTGATTTTGGGGAACAAATCAATTCTTTTGAAGAGTGTATCCTCATCACTTCAACTGAGCCATAACATTGCTCAAGCCTGTCCCACATCATATTGAGACCTTTGGTTGGGTTTTTAAATGTGTATGGCTCTAATTTGTTCTATGTGTTCAGAGGATTCTTTGCCAAGCCACTTTAACATCAAGTCCATCTCCTCACTTGTTAAATCTAATCCATTTATTGCATTTTTAAAGGAGCGTTTCCAAGCTCTGAAATTTTGAGGCTTGTCGTTAAATTGCAGTAGTCCTGTTGCTACTATTTCCCGGCGAGCAAAGTATCTAATGAAGTCACTCACATTAGAGATTTAGGCTCTTGGCATGAAGGCCGGACTTTGATTGATTGATTGATTGCGACTTTTATTAGTAGGTTGCACAGTGAAGTACATATTCCGTACAATTGACCACTAAATGGTAACACCCAAATAAGTTTTTCAACTTGTTTAAGTCGGGGTCCACTTAAATTGATTCATGATACAGATATACACTACCAGATATATACTATTATCATAATACAGTCATCACACAAGATAATCACATTGAATTATTTACATTATTTACAATCCGGGGTGTGGAGGGGGAGGGGGGTGTTAGGTTTGGTTGTTATCATCAGTCATCAACAATTGAGAACAGAAAAATGGATATTGGAACATTGTAGGTCTGACTTGGTAGGATATGTACAGCAAGTAGTGGAAATAGAGAGAGAGAGAGAGAGCTCAGAAGGCATAAGAAAAAGTATCTGCATTTGATTGTTTACATTTGATTATTAACAATCCGGGGAAGGTGTTAGTTTAGGGTTGTAGCTGCCTGGAGGTGTACTTTTATTGCGGTTTTGAAGGAGGATATAGATGCCCTTTCTTTTATACCTGTTGGGAGCGCATTCCACATTGATGTGGCATAGAAAGAGAATGAGTTAAGACCTTTATTAGATCGGAATCTGGGTTTAACGTGGTTAGTGGAGCTCCCCCTGGTGTTGCGGTTATGGCGGTCATTAATGTTAAGGAAGTAGTTTGACATGTACTTCGGTATCAGGGAGGTGTAGCTGATTTTATAGACTAGGCTCAGTGCAAGTTGTTTTACTCTGTCCTCCACCCTGAGCCAGCCCACTTTTGAGAAGTGGGTAGGAGTGAGGTGGGATCTGGGTTGGAGGTCTAGAAGTAATCTGACTGGCTTGTCCTGGGATGTTTGGAGTTTAGAATTGAGGGTTTTGGAGGTGCTAGGGTACCAGGAGGTGCATGCGTAATCGAAAAAGGGTTGAACGAGAGTTCCCGCCAGAATCCCCATGGTGCTTTTGTGGACCAGAGAGGAGATTCTATAGAGAAATCTCATTCGTTGGTTGACCTTTTTGATTAGCTTGGTTGCCATTTTATCGCAGGAAAGATTAGCCTCTAGAATGGAACCTAGGTAGGTGACCTCATCCTTCCTGGTGATAACAATGACACCCACTTTTATAGTGAAGTCATTGACTTTCTTATGGTTGATGTGGGACCCAAACAGGATGGATTCCGTTTTACCCAAGTGTATGGATAGCTTGTTGTCAGTGAGCCAGGTGCAAGTTCAACAGAGTTCAGCACTGAGGATTTTCTCCACCTGTGACTTGTCCCTTGTCTGATACCAGCAAGGCCGAGTCATCCGCAAACAAGAACAATTCACAGTTGTATGCCGATGACAAGTCGTTTATGTATATTAGGAACAGTAAAGGCCCCAATATACTGCCTTGGGGGACTCCACAGCTCACTGAGAGGGGGGGGGGGGCACGGTGCCGTTCACCTCTACCACCTGTTCTCTCCCCTCAAGTAAGATTGCATCCATTACGATGAGGTTTTGTTAAATCCGATTGCTCTGAGCTTATCCAACAGTATAGCCTGGTGAACAGTGTCAAATGCCTTCTGAAGGTCCAGCATGACCATGCCGCAGTATTTGCCCACATCCACCTCATGTTTGATGTGGTCGGTCAGATAGAGAAGGCATGTGTCAGTGGAGTGGTTGGTTCTGAAGCCGGATTGGAATTTTTATATGAGTTGATTAGTGGCAAGGCAACTATCAACCTGTTCATAAACGATTTTTTCCACTACTTTCGAAATGGAACTGAGAATAGAAACAGGTCGGTAGTTGCCAGGTTCCAATTTGCTTCCTTTTTCAAAGAGGGGAGTTACTCTTGCTGTCTTAAAATCTTTTTGTACTTGGCCGTGTGAAATTGAAAGGTTTATTATGTGCGTGATGATGGAGGAAGAGTCCCTGAAGAATCTGAAGGGAATATTATCAAGGCCGGTGGCCTTGTTTTGGTGGAGCGCGCTCAATTTTTTAAGCACCTCATCAGCTGTGACCATTTCTAATTTTAAATCATTGTTGGATACTCCTAGCTTTCTGTAGAAGGCTTTAACGTGTTCTACACCAAAGCGACCAGAGTGGTGGGACAGCTTGTTGACAATCTTGTGCTTTTTCCTTCCAGACCCTAGTGGATTTGCCACTTCAAAGGAATCTTGATAAATAATTATGCCAAACTGTCTGTCCTGTGTTCGAGCAGCACGTTCTTTTAAAAATGTGTGCCATCCCACAAATCCTGAATAACATTATCAGGTTGGATTCTAGTTTTTACTTGCTGTATTTGCTCCCTCACAGACTTTAAGGATAACAGTGACTCAATGGTGTTTTTCACTGGCACATATTGTAGAAAACATTATTTGCCTGATTCATTCTGACCAAGACAAATTGGGAGTGGCTCCACATATTTAAAGTTATTTTTGTAAAACGTTTTTCTTTTATGGTCAGTTTTGAGTGTGTGTGTGTATTGCTGGCACTGTGGAGATCCTCACTTTTCAGGGTATCAATCACAGTACTTACAGCGGCTTCATTAAGCCCAAGCAGTGTCAACTTGTCTTTAAGTTTGGACAGCAAAAGTGACTGATTTGTGTCATGTAATTCTTGCTAGTGATCAATGATGGTTTGAACAGTAGAGGATGGAAGTAGCAATTTCGCTTGTAGTTTCATATAAAATAAGGCTACGTTTCTGAGAAATTGACCTTCATCTGCTTTTTCGGGGTTGACCTCCATGTCTTCATAACAGGAATATCCTGAATTCTCAAGTTGTGTATCACAATAGTCATCATCAGTGTTGCACAGGAGCTGCTTGGATTTTCTATTGAGCAAGTCAAACTTCGTTCAGTGTAGCCGTAGAGCTTCCTTGACACGTGCGATGTGAAAGTAGACTTGACTGTAAATCTTTTTTCACATTGACTGAACGTAACTGTCCTACCTTCGGTAATATGACTTTTCAAATGCAGGAGAAGGCCCCGTATATCATCGCACTTCGCTCTACATGAGACAATATTACAAGGTAAACCTTCTGCGCTATACAGATCAGTCCTACTCTTGCCATATTTATGGTGACGACTGTGAGTTTTGAAGGCTGAGAGGTTGGAAAAAACTCTTGTGCATTCAGGGAAAGCACACTTAAACGATACATTAGGCATTCAACTGAGACTTCGCATGTGTCTAACATACGCAAATACATTGCTGCAAGTCGTAGCACATATGTTGCAAGTTATCATCTTTTTGAGATGACTATGACATTATGCTCACTATGACAAAAATGAAGAAAACTTAGCTAGCTAGCATGCGGCGGTACATGTGGTCAACGATAGTGTCTGTGATGCTGACTGTGACGCTATTTAATTTCGGACTTTATAAATATATATATAAAGCAATTCAAACAGAAAATGACACATCAAGGTACAAGTGACTCTGATAGCACGGGAATTACCTTGTTATCAAAAACACACCAGTAGGATGGATTTAGCTGCGGCGGCCAGGTGGCAGCAGGTTATCGCTCGTCCATCCATCGGTACTTCGGCTTCTATGCCCCCTGGTAGGGTCTCCCAGAAAAACAGGTCCTAGGAGAGGGATCAGACAAAAAGCAGCTCAAAGACCTTTATGAGAAGTACAAATCGAGGACCTAGATTCTTCCTCGCCCTGACGCGGGTCACCGGGGCTCCCCTCTGGAGCCAGGCCCAGAGGTGGGGCACGATGGCGAGCGCCTGGTGGCCGGGCCTGTCCCCATGGGACTCAGGCTCAGCTCGAAGAGGCAATGTGGGTCCCCCCTCCAATGGGCTCACCACTCATGGGCTGGGTCATAGAGGTCGGGTGCAGTGTGAGCTGGGCAGCAGCCGAAGGCAGGACACTTGGCGGTTCAATCATCGGCGACATAAGCTAGCTCTTGAGACGTGGAACGTCACTCGCTGGGAGGGAAGGAGAAGGCTAAATATAGTTGGAATCACTTCTACGCACAGCAAGGGCTCTGGAACATGTTCTCTCTAGCAATGAGAGGCGACAGGCTGGGGTGGCAATTCTTGTTGCCACCGGCTCAAAGCCTGCACGTTGGACTTCAACACAGTAGACGAGATGGTAGCTTCCTCCGCCTTCGGGTTGGGGGACGGGTCCTGACTGTTGTTTGTGTTTACGCACCAAACAGCAGCTCAGAGTACCCACTTCTTTGGATTCCCTTGAGGGAGTACTGGAGAGTGCTCCCTCGGGTGATTCCCTTGTTCTGCTGGGGGGCTTCAACGCTCATGTTGGCAACGAGAGTGAAACCTGGAGAGGCGTGATTGGGAAAAATGGCCACCCGGATCTGAACCCAAGTGGTGCTTTGTTATTGGACTTTTGTACTCGTCACGAATTGTCCATAACAAACACAATGTTCAAACATAAGGGTGTCCGTATGTGCACTTGGCACCAGGACACCCTTGGCCGCAGTTCCATGATTGACTTTGTAGTTGTGTCATCGGATTTGAGGCCTCATGTTTTGGACACTCGGGTGACGAGAGGGGCAGAGCTTTCTACCAACCACCACCTGGTGGTGAGCTGGCTCCGATGGTGGGGGAGGATGCCGGACAGACCTGGCAGGCCCAAATGCATTGTGAGGGTCTGCTGGGAACGCCTAGCAGAGTCTCCTGTCAGAGAGAGTTTCAATTCCCACCTCCGGAAGAACTTTGAACATGTCACGAGGGAGGTGCTGGACCATTTTCCGTGCCTCTCTTGTCGAGGCGGCTGATTGGAGCTGTGGCCGCAAGGTGTTTGGTGCATGTCGTGGCGGTAATCTTAGAACCCGCTGGTGGACACCAGCAGTGAGGGAAGCCGTCAAACTGAAGAAAGAACCTATCTATGATTAAGCAGTGCCTGGGGAATCTGTGGTGGGTTCTCCTATTTCTGGGGCTGAAGTTGCTGAGGTAGTTAAAAAGCTCCTCGGTGGCAAGGCCCCAGGGGTGGATGAGATCCTTAAGGCTCTGGATGCTGTAGGGCTGTCTTGGTTGACAAGACTCTGCAACATGGCGTGGACATTGGGGGCGGTACCTCTGGATTGGGAGACCGGGGTGGTGGTTCCTCTCTTTAAGAAGGGGAACCGGAGGGTGTGTTCCAACTATCGTGGATCACACTCCTCAGCCTTCCTGGTAAGGTCTATTCATGTGTACTGGAGAGGAGGCTACGCCGGATAGTCGAACCTCGGATCCAGGACGAACAGTGTGGTTTTCGTCCTGGTCGTGGAACTCTAGACCAGCTCTATATTCTAGGCAGGGTCCTTGAGTGTGCATGGAAGTTTGCCTAACCAGTCTACATGTGCTTTGTGGACTGAGAAGGCATTTGACCGTATCCCGGGAAGTCCTGTGGGGAGTGCTCAGAGAGTATGGGGTATCGGACTGTCTGATTGTGGCGGGTCGCTCCCTGTATGATCAGTGTCAGAGCTTGGTCCGCATTGCCGGCAGTAAGTCGGACCCCTTTCCAGTGAGGGTTGGACTCTGCCAGGCTGCCCTTTGTCACCGATTCTCTTCATAACTTTTATGGACAGAATTTCTAGGCGCAGTCATGGTGTTGAGGGGATCCGGTTTGGTGGCTGCAGGATTAGGTCTCTGCTTTTTGCAGATAATGTGGTCCTGATGGCTTCAACTGGCCAGGATCTTCAGCTCTCATTGGATCGGTTCGCAGCCGAGTGTGAAGCGACTGGGATGAGAATCAGCACGTCCAAGTCTGAGTCCATGGTTCTCGCCCGGAAAAGGGTGGAGTGCCATCTACAGGTTGGGGAGGATATCTTGCCCCAAGTGGAAGACTTCAAGAACCTAGGATTCTTGTTCATGAGTGAGGGAACAGTGGATCGTGAGATCCACAGGCGGATCGGTGCGGCATCTTCAGTAATGAGGACGCTGTATCGATCTGTTGTGGTGAAGAAGGAGCGAGCCGTAAGGCAAAGCTTTCAATTTAACGGTCGATCTACGTTCCCAATTCACCTATGGTCATGAGCTTTGGGTTATGACCGAAAGGACAAGATCACGGGTACAAGCGGCCGAAATGAGTTTCCTCCGCCGGGTGGCGGGTCTCTCCCTAGAGATAGGGTGAGAAGCTCTGTCATCCGGGAGGAACTCAGAGTAAAGCTGCTGCTCCTCCACATTGAGAGGAGCCAGATGAGGTAGTTCGGGCATCTGCTCAGGATGCCACCCGAACGCCTCCCTAGGGAGGTGTTTAGGGCAAGTTCCCCATGGCCAGGAGGCCATGGGGAAGACCCAGGACACATTTGGAAGACTATGTCTCCCGGCTTGCCTGGGAATGCCTCGGGATCCCCCGAGAAGAGCTGGACAAAGTGGCTGGGGAGAGGGAAGTCTGGGCTTCTCTGCTTAGGCTGCTGCCCCCGCAACCCGACCTCGGATAAGTGGAAGCAAATGGATGGATGGATGGATTTAGTATGATACTGTCATATTGAGTAAAACAACTAACTTGTGTCTTTGCAAACCTTACAAAATATATTTTTTCTAGTAAAACTCACAAAGATACATTTCTCCAGGCATTATTAGCCATTTTGCATGTGTGGTTTAGGAGTTATGTTTAAATAACTGTCAGATTGAGTGTGACAGTATACTGTCATAGTAAGAAAAACCCATATTTAGTATTTGCAAACCTTACAAAAACAACTGATTCTAGTTAAACTCACATGAATACAATATTACAGGCATTTTTAGACATAATGCATGTTTGCTTTTGGAGTTATGTTTATATAACTTTCATATTTAGTATGACAGTTATACTGTCATATTGAGTAAAAAAAACTAACTTGTGTCTTTACAAACCTTACAAAATATTTTTTTTCAGTAAAACTCACAAAGATAAATTTTCCAGGCAATATTAGCCATTTTACATGTGTGGTTTAAGAGTTATGTTTAAATAACTGTCATTTTGAATGTGGCAGTAAAACTGTCATTATGAGTAACACCTAATTTTTGTATTTGTGAACCTTACCAAAATACCTGATTCTGGTAAAAGTCACATAGATTCAATATTACAGGCATTTTTAGACATATTGCATGTTTGAATTTTGGAGTAATGTTTATATAACTTTCATATGTAGTCATATTGAGTAAAACAACCAACTTGTGTCTTTGCAAACCGTACAAAAGATCATTATTCTAGTAAAACTAACACAGATACATTTCTCCAGTCATTATTAGCAATTTTGCATGTGTTGTTTAGGAGTTATGTTTAAAAACTGTCATATTGAGTGTGACAGTATAGTGAGTAAAACTTAATTTTTGTATTTGCAAACCTTACAAAAAAACTGTTTCTAATAAAACTCACATAGATACAATATTACAGGCATTTTTAGACATATTGCATAGTTGGTTTTGGAGTTATGTTCAAATAACTTTCATATTTAGTATGACAGTTATACTGTCGTATTGAATTAAAAAAACTAACTTGTGTCTTTGCAAACCTTACAAAATATCATTTTTCTAGTAAAACTAACAAAGATACATGTCTCTAGGCTTAATTAGCCATTTTGCATGTGTTGTTTAGGAGTTATGTTTGAATACATTTGTATTGCTTTTTTCGCATTATCTCAGGATTCAGAACATTACTGTCATATTGAGTAAAAAACTACTTTTTGTTTTTGCAAGCCTTAAAAAAGCACATGTTTAGAGTAAAACTCCCAATGATGCATTATTTCAGGCATTATTAGCCATTTTGCATGTGTGGTTTACTAGTTATGTTTAATAACTGTCATATTGAGTGTGACAGTATACTGTCATAGTGAGTAAAACCTAATTTTTGTATTTTCAAACCTTACAAAAACAACTGATTCTAGTAAAACTCACATGGATTCAATATTACAGACATTTTAGACATGTTGCATGTTTGGTTTAGGAATTATGATGGAATACATTTTTATTGTTTTTTTGCATTATCTCAGGATTTAAGAACATTATTGTCATATTGAGTAAAAAACTACTTTTTGTGTTTGAAAGCCTTAAAAAAGCATATGTTTCTAGCAAAACTCGCAAGAATGCATTATTTGAGGCATTATTAGCCATTTTTCATGTGTAGTTTAGGAGTTATGTTTAAATAACTTACATATAGAGTGTGGCAGTTAAACTGTCATATTATTAAAAAAATTAACATGTGTGTTTGCAAACCTTACAAAAGAAAATGTTTCTAGTAAAACTCACGAAGATACATTTCGTAATTCATTTTTAGACATCTTGCATGTTTGGTTTAGGAATTATGATGGAATACATGTTTATTGCTTTTTTCGCATTATCTCAGGATTCTAAGAACATAATTGTCATATTGAGTAAAAAACTACTTTTTGTTTTTGCAAACCTTACAAAATATGTTTTTTCCAGTAAAACTCACAAAGTTACATTTCTCCAGGCAATATTAGCCATTTTGCATTTGTGGTTAAGGAGTTATGTTTGAAAAAACTGTCATATTGTTTGTGGCAGTTATACTGTAATTATGAGTAAAACATAATTTTTGTATTTGTAAACCTTACCAAAATACCTTATTCTGGTAAAACTCACATATATTCCATATTACAGTCATTTTTAGACATAATGCATGTTTGGTTTTGGAGTTATTTTTATATAACTTTCATATTTAGTGTGACAGTTATACTGTCATATTGAATTAAAAAAACTAACTTGTGTCTTTGCCAACCTTACAAAATATTATTTTTTTAGTAAAACTAACAAAGGTACATATCTCCAGTTATTATTAGCCATTTTGCATCTGTTGTTTAGGAGTTATGTTTGATTATATTTTTATTGCTTTTTTTTGCATTATCTCAGGATTCTGAGAACATTACAGTCATATTGAGTAAAAAACTACTTTTTGTGTTTGCAGGCCTTAAAAAAGCATATGTTTGGAGTAAAACTCCCAATGATGCATTATTTCAGACATTTTTAGTCATTTTGCATAGGCGGTTTACTAGTTATGTTTAATAACTGTCATATTGAGTGTGACAGTATACTGTCATAGTGAGTGAAACCTAATTTTTGTATTTGCAAACCTTACAAAAACAACTGATTCTAGTAAAACTCACACGGATTCAATATTACAGGCATTTTTAGACATTTTGCATGTTTGGTTTAGGAATTATGATTGAATACATTTTTATTGCTTTTTTCGCATTATCTCAGGATTCTAAGAACATAATTGTCATATTGAGTAAAA
Source organism: Entelurus aequoreus (assembly GCF_033978785.1). Lineage (NCBI taxonomy): Eukaryota > Metazoa > Chordata > Actinopteri > Syngnathiformes > Syngnathidae > Entelurus > Entelurus aequoreus. Next base: position 62,110,835 of record NC_084737.1, read on the forward strand.
AACTAATTTTTGTGTTTGGAAGCCTCAAAAAAGCATATGGATCCAGCAAAACTCACAAGAATGCATCATTTGAGGCATTATTAGCCATTTTTAATGTGTAGTTTAGGAGTTATGTTTAAATAACTGACATATTGAGTGTGGCATTTACACTGTCATATTGAGTAAAAAAAAAAAAACTTGTGTGTTTGCAAACCTTACAAAAGAAAATGTTTCTAGTAAAACTCACAAAGACACATTTCTTAATTAATTTTTAGACAGTTTGCATGTGTGGTTTCATATTGAGCGTGGCAGTTATACTATCATTATGTTTAAAACCTAATTTTTGTATTTGTAAACCTTACAAAAACAACTGATTGTAGTGAAACTCACATATATTCAATATTACAGGCATTTTTAGACATTTTGCATGTTTGGTTTAGGAGTTGTGTTTGAATCATTTTTTATTGCTTTTTTCACATTATCTTACACTGTAAGAAATGTCACAATTTAATTACAGTAACCTACTAGCAGCTAATGGTTCCAGTATAAAACTGTTTTTAAAAACTGCTATGCAAATGTATTCATACTGCATAGCAGTTTTTAAAAAACAGTTTTATACTGGAACCATTAGCTGCCATTAGTAATTAAATGGTGAAATTATGTTGTTAGGGAGTTTTTGACGTGGCGACTTGAATTGTAATGGAGCTGTCCAGCTCCTGTCTGTATCCTTCTTCCATTATTTTCAAGAAGGCTTTGTCCTGAATGGAGGGTGCGATGTAATTGTCATGTCTGGTTTGTTTGAACACATTACATCCTAAATGATCAGGTTCACAAGCGCTATCCACAAGTTGAGTGCTGAAGCTGAATGGAACTTGTAGCTCACAATGTCTCGCTATTACATTAAATACATTGGGGCATGGCTCAAACATTGTAGGACGCCCCTTCTCAGTTGTATTTGTGAACAGCGTCTTCACAGCGAGAGTTTTGTGGACATCACCTAAACACATGTTTCCTACTATGACCCACCCGAGGTCCAATGTTTGTGCATAGGGTGCGTTGTTAAGGCCACATATCTGTTTATGGACTTTGTGAACTCTAACAACATCCCGTCCGAGAAGCATGAGTATAGGGGCATTAGAGTCCAGGTCAGGGATAAGGTGAGCTACTGACTTTAGGTGACTGTGTTGCATAGCTGCACTGGGTGTGGGAATTTCATCTCTTCGTTTGGGATATTTATACATTCAATGAGGCTAGGCCAGGGGTCGGCAACCCAAAATGTTGAAAGAGCCATATTGGACCAAAAAAAACAAAAACAAATCTGTCTGGAGCCGCAAAAAATTAAAAGCCATATTACATGTGTCATGAGATATACATTTAATTAAGAGGACTTAAAGGAAACTAAATTAGCTCAAATATAGCTACAAATGAGGCATAATGATGCAATATGTACATATAGCTAGCCTAAATAGCATGTTAGCATCGATTAGCTTGCAGTCATGCAGTGACCAAATATGTCTGATTAGCACTTCACACAAGTCAACAACATCAACAAAACTCACCTTTGTGCACTCAAGTACAACGCTAAAAGTGTGGTGGACAAAATGAGACAGAAAAAGAAGTGGCATAAAACACGTCCTAGAAAGTCGGAGAAAGTTATGCATGTAAACAGACTATACGGTGAGTTCAAGGACCGCCAAAATAAGTAGGACAAAACGGCGCTCGCCAAATACTTGAATCAGTGAAGCATATTTAATACAAACAGTGTGATTTATAACAATTACGGAGGTTTGTGTCATGTTTGTCCTCCTACAGAAACCATACTAAAACAAAAAAATTGATTTTTTTCCCCCTCATCTTTTTCCATTCTTCATACATTTTTGAAAAATCTCCAGAGAGCCACTAGGGCGGCGCTAAAGAGCCGCATGCGGCTCTAGAGCCGCGGGTTGCCGACCCCCGGGCTAGGCAATGGGATGTGGACTGAACCATCCAAGGCTGCCACTACATATCCTGTAGCTCTCCTGCCCATTGCTTTTTTAGTACCAGCACATGTCCTTAGTGAGTAAGGGGAAGTAGGGCCACGGTCATTGAACAATTAAAAAAACTCAGGACATACTAACGACCTGTTACTTTGTTCATCATGGATGGCATAGAGCCTTACTGCTTGTTCAGGATGGCCTGCTGGGTACACTTTAACGAGACTAATTTTAGAGCAGGATCTGGCTTTGTTCACGCCACAAAACTGTGTGCACTTGGACGTGATCTCCTCCGACTTAGCCGAGTCACTTTCCCCGCCATACTCTGCTGCAGGTTCAGTTTCTTTAAACCAGGGTGCTGGTCCTGAGTGAAGAGCAGTGCAGTGTTTTTCATCAAGACACTCAGAGCACTGTATCTTGACCATACAGTTTTTTGCATTGTGTGTAGATGAAGAACAGCATTTGAAGCAAATGTGGTTCTCTTTTAAGAATGCTTTTCGATCATCCAGTGTTTTCATTCGAAATGATCTGCACTTCGAGAGGGGATGAGGTTTCATGTGAATTGGGCAAAGCTTGTCGCTGTTAACAGCTTTGTTTGCCGTTCTTTGTGTATCTAAATTGTAACGGGAGACAACATCAGTTTTGTGCATTGAAATTTATTTTTGTTTATATGCTCTCCAAGGCAGTTTGTCGAGTTTGGGTACGTCAGGGAACGATGTAAAGTTAAAGCTTGGGTCATTTCTTGAGTTAGCTTCTTGCGTTACAAAGTCTACAAAAACATTGAATGGTGGGAAGGGGACACGTTGTGTGCATTTGTATTTAGCTCCTACTGTGATCCACCTTTCTTGCAAATTGAAGGGAAGTTTCTGCACAATTGGATTTAATCCTCTTGCGGTATCCAAAAACGCAAGACCAGGAAGGTCTCCTTCAGCTTTAGCACTCTGCATTTCCATGAGCAGGTCACTAAACTTCCTTAGTTTTGTGTAGTCTTTGGATGTGATTTTGGGGAACAAATCAATTCTTTTGAAGAGTGTATCCTCATCACTTCAACTGAGCCATAACATTGCTCAAGCCTGTCCCACATCATATTGAGACCTTTGGTTGGGTTGTTAAATGTGTATGGCTCTAATTTGTTCTATGTGTTCAGAGGATTCTTTGCCAAGCCACTTTAACATCAAGTCCATCTCCTCACTTGTTGTTAAATCTAATCCATTTATTGCATTTTTAAAGGAGCGTTTCCAAGCTCTGAAATTTCGAGGCTTGTCGTTAAATTGCAGTAGTCCTGTTGCTACTATTTCCCGGCGAGCAAAGTATCTAATGAAGTCACTCACATTAGAGATTTAGGCACTTGGCATGAAGGCCGGACTTTGATTGATTGATTGATTGCGACTTTTATTAGTAGGTTGCACAGTGAAGTACATATTCCGTACAATTGACCACTAAATGGTAACACCCAAATAAGTTTTTCAACTTGTTTAAGTCGGGGTCCACTTAAATTGATTCATGATACAGATATACACTACCAGATATATACTATTATCATAATACAGTCATCACACAAGATAATCACATTGAATTATTTACATTATTTACAATCCGGGGTGTGGCGGGGGAGGGGGGTGTTAGGTTTGGTTCTTATCATCAGTCATCAACAATTGAGAACAGAGAAATGGATATTGGAACATTGTAGGTCTGACTTGGTAGGATATGTACAGCAAGTAGTGGACATAGAGAGAGAGAGAGAGAGAGAGAGAGAGAGAGAGAGAGAGAGAGAGAGAGAGAGAGAGAGAGAGAGAGAGAGAGAGAGAGAGAGAGAGAGAGAGAGAGAGAGAGAGCTCAGAAGGCATAAGAAAAAGTATCTGCATTTGATTGTTTACATTTGATTATTAACAATCCGGGGAAGGTGTTAGTTTAGGGTTGTAGCTGCCTGGAGGTGTACTTTTATTGCGGTTTTGAAGGAGGATAGAGATGCCCTTTCTTTTATACCTGTTGGGAGCGCATTCCACATTGATGTGGCATAGAAAGAGAATGAGTTAAGACCTTTATTAGATCTGAATCTGGGTTTAACGTGGTTAGTGGAGCTCCCCCTGGTGTTGCGGTTATGGCGGCCATTAACGTTAAGGAAGTAGTTTGACATGTACTTCGGTATCAGGGAGGTGTAGCGGATTTTATAGACTAGGCTCAGAGCAAGTTGTTTTACTCTGTCCTCCACCCTGAGCCAGCCCACTTTTGAGAAGTGGGTAGGAGTGAGGTGGGATCTGGGGTGGAGGTCTAGAAGTAATCTGACTGGCTTGTCCTGGGATGTTTGGAGTTTAGAATTGAAGGTTTTGGAGGTGCTAGGGTACCAGGAGGTGCATGCGTAATGAAAAAAGGGTTGAACGAGAGTTCCCGCCAGAATCCTCATGGTGCTTTTGTTGACCAGAGAGGAGCTTCTATAGAGAAATCTCATTTGTGGTTGACCTTTTTGATTAGCTTGGTTGCCATTTTATCGCAGGAAAGATTAGCCGCTAGAATGGAACCTAGGTAGGTGACCTCATCCTTCCTGGTGATAACAATGACACCCACTTTTATAGTGAAGTCATTGACTTTCTTATGGTTGATGTGGGACCCAAACAGGATGGATTCCGTTTTACCCAAGTGTATGGATAGCTTGTTGTCAGCGAGCCAGGTGCAAGTTCTACAGAGTTCAGCACTGAGGATTTTCTCCACCTGTGACTTGTCCCATGTCTGATACCAGCAAGGCCGAGTCATCCGCAAACAAAAATAATTCACAGTTGCATGCCGATGACAAGTCGTTTATGTATATTAGGAACAGTAAAGGCCCCAATATACTGCCTTGGGGGACTCCACAGCTCACTGAGAGGGGGGTCACGGTGCCGTTCACCTCTACCACCTGTTCTCTCCCCTCAAGTAAGATTGCATCCAGCTCGATGAGGTTTTGTTAAATCCGATTGCTCTGAGCTTATCCAACAGTATAGCCTGGTGAACGGTGTCAAATGCCTTCTGAAGGTCCAGCATGACCATGCCGCAGTATTTGCCCGCGTCCACCTCATGTTTGATGTGGTCGGTCAGATAGAGAAGGCATGTGTCAGTGGAGTGGTTAGTTCTGAAGCAGGATTGGAATTTGTATATGAGTGTTTTAGTGGCAAGGCAACTATCAACCTGTTCATAAACTATTTTTTCCATTACTTTCGAAATAGAACTGAGAATAGGTTCCAATTGCTTCCTTTTTCAAAGAGGGGAGTTACTCTTGCTGTCTTAACATCTTTTTGTCCTTGGCCGTGTGAAATTGAAAGGTTTATTATGTGCGTGATGATGGAGGAAGAGTCCCTGAGGAATCTGAAGGGAATATTATCAAGCCTTGTTTGGGTGGAGCGCGCTCAATTTTTTAAGCACCTCATCAGCTGTGACCATTTCTAATTTGAAATCATTGTTGGATACTCCTAGCTTTCTGTAGAAGGCTTTAATGTGTTCTACACCAAAGCGACCAGAGTGGTGGGACAGCTTGTTGACAATCTTGTGCTTTTTCCTTCCAGACACTAGTGGAATCTTGATAAAGAATTATGCCTAACCTGTCTGTCCTGTCTTTGAGCAGCATGTTCTTTTAAAAATGTGTGCCATCCCACCAATCCTAAATAACATTATCAGGTTGGATTCTAGTTTTTACTTGCTGTATTTGCTCCCTCACAGACTTTAAGGTATTTTTCACTGGCACATATTGTAGAAAACATTCTTTGCCTGATTCATTCTGACCAAGACAAATTGGGAGTGGCTCCACATATTTAAAGTTATTTTTGTAAAACGTTTTTCTTTTATGGTCAGTTTTGAGTGTGTGTGTGTGTGTGTATTGCTGGCACTGTGGAGATCCTCACTTTTCAGGGTATCAATCACAGTACGTACAGCGGCTTCATCAAGCCCAAGCAGTGTCAACTTGTCTTTAAGTTTGGACAGCAAAACTGACTGATTTGTGTCATGTAATTCTTGCTAGTGATCAATGATGGTTTGAACAGTAGAGGATGGAAGTAGCAATTTTGCTTGTAGTTTCATATAAAACAAGGCTACGTTTCTGAGAAATTGACCTTCATCTGTTTTTTCGGGGTAGACCTCCATGTCTTCATAACAGGAATATCCTGAATTCTCAAGTTGTGTATCACAATAGTCATCATCAGTGTTGCGCAGGAGCAGCTTGGATTTTCTATTGAGCAAGTCAAATTTCGCTCAGTGAGCCGTAGAGCTTCCTTGACACGTGCGATGTGAAAGTAGACTTGACTGTAAATCTTTTTTCACATTGACTGAAGGGGCACGTAACTGTCCTACCTTCGGTAATATGACTTTTCAAATGCAGGAGAAGGCCCCGTATATCATCGCACTTCGCTCTACATGAGACAATATTACAAGGTAAACCTTCTGCGCTATACAGATCAGTCCTACTCTTGCCATATTTATGGTGACGGCTGTGAGTTTTGAAGGCTGAGAAACTGGAAAAAACTCTTGTGCATTCAGGGAAAGCACACTTAAACGACGCATTAGGCATTCAACTGAGACTTTGCATGTGTCTAACATACGCAAATACATTGCTGGAAGTCGTAGCACATATGTTGCAAGTTATCATCTTTTTGAGATGACTATGACATTATGATCACTATGACAAAAATGAAGAAAACTTAGCTAGCTAGCATGCGGCGGTACATGTGGTCAACGATAGTGTCTGTGATGCTGACTGTGACACTATTTAATTTTGGACTTTATAAATATATATATAAAGCAATTCAAACAGAAAATGACACATCAATGTACAAGTGACTCTGATTGCACGGGAATTACCTTGTTATCAAAAACACACCAGTAGGATGGATTTAGCTGCGGCGGCCAGGTGGCAGCAGGTTATCGCTCGTCCATCCATCTGTACTTGGGCTTCTATGCCCCCTGGTAGGGTCTCCCAGACAAACAGGTCCTAGGTGAGGGATCAGACAAAAAGCAGCTCAAAGACCTTTATGAGAAGTACAAATCGAGGACCTAGATTTTTCCTCGGTCATCGGGGCTCCCCTCTGGAGTCAGGCCCAGAGGTGGGGCACGATGGCGAGTCCCTATGGGACTCAGGCTCAGCTCGAAGAGGCAATGTGGGTCCCCCCTCCAATGGGCTCACCACTCATGGGCTGGGTCATAGAGGTTGGGTGCAGTGTGAGCTGGGCAGCAGCCGAAGGCAGGGCACTTGGCGGTCCAATCATCAGCGACATAAGCTAGCTCTTGAGACGTGGAACGTCACCTCGCTGGGAGGGAAGGAGAAGTTCCGGCTAGATATAATTGGACTCACTTCTACGCACAGCAAGGGCTCTGGAACATGTTCTCTCTAGAGAGGCCGGACTCTCTTCCACTCTGGCATTGCAAGCAATGAGAGGCGACAGGCTGGGGTGGCAATTCTTGTTGCCACCGGCTCAAAGCCTGCACGTTGGACTTTAACACAGTAGACGAGATGGTAGCTTCCTCCGCCTTCGGGTTGGGGGACGGGTCCTGACTGTTGTTTGTGTTTACGCACCAAACAGCAGCTCAGAGTACCCACTTCTTTTGATTCCCTTGAGGGAGTACTGGAGAGTGCTCCCTCGGGTGATTCCCTTGTTCTGCTGGGGGGCTTCAACGCTCATGTTGGCAACGACAGTGAAACCTGGAGAGGCGTGATTGGGAAAAATGGCCACCTGGATCTGAACCCAAGTGGTGCTTTGTTATTGGACTTTTGTACTCGTCACGGATTGTCCATAACAAACACAATGTTCAAACATAAGGGTGTCCATATGTGCACTTGGCACCAGGACACCCTCGGCCGCAGTTCCATGATTGACTTTGTAGTTGTGTCATCGGATTTGCGGCCTCATGTTTTGGACACTAGGGTGACGAGAGGGGCAGAGCTTTCTACCGATCACCACCTGGTGGTGAGCTGGCTCCGATGGTGGGGGAGGATGCCGGACAGACCTGGCAGGCCCAAATGTATTGTGAGGGTCTGCTGGGAACGCCTAGCAGAGTCTCCTGTCAGAGAGAGTTTCAATTCCCACCTCCGGAAGAACTTTGAACATGTCACGAGGGAGGTGCTGGACCATTTTCCGTGCCTCTCTTGTCGAGGCGGCTGATTGGAGCTGTGGCCTCAAGGTGTTTGGTGCATGTCGTGGCGGTAATCTTAGAACCCGCTGGTGGACACCAGCAGTGAGGGAAGCCGTCAAACTGAAGAAAGAGCCTATCTGGGGGGGGGGGGGGGGGGGCAGTTTACTGTCAACACCGTGTAATGTGTGTTGCTGACCTCTACTGCGGCTGTTGTGGATCGGTGGAGGGAATACTTCAAAGACCTCCTCAATCCCACCAACATGTCTTCCTATGATTAAGCAGTGCCTGGGGAATCTGTGGTGGGTTCTCCTATTTCTGGGAGCTGAAGTTGCTGAGATCGTGAGATCCACAGGCGGATCGGTGCGGCATTATCAGTAATGAGGACGCTGTATCGATCTGTTGTGGTGTAGAAGGAGCTGAGCCGTAACGCAAAGCTCTCAATTTACCGGTCGATCTATGTTCCCAATTCACCTATGGTCATGAGCTTTGGGTTATGACCGAAAGGACAAGATCACGGTGAGAAGCTCTGTCATCCGGGAGGAACTCAGAGTAAAGCTGCTGCACCTCCACATTGAGAGGAGCCAGATGAGGTGGTTCGGGCATCTGCTCAGGATGCCACCCGAACGCCTCCCAAGGGAGGTGTTGAGGGCAAGTCCGACTGGCAGGAGGCCACGGGGAAGACCCAGGACACATTTGGAAGACTATGTCTCCCGGCTGGCCTGTGAATGCCTCGGGATCCCCCGAGAAGAGCTGGACAAAGTGGCTGGGGAGAGGGAAGTCTGGGCTTCTCTGCTTAGGCTGCTGCCCCCGCAACCCGACCTCGGATAAGCGGAAGAAAATGGATGGATGGATGGATTTAGTAGGATACTGTCACATTGAGTAAAACAACTAACTTGTGTCTTTGCAAACCTTACAAAATATATTGTTTCTAGTAAAACTCACAAAGATACATTTCTCCAGGCATTATTAGCCATTTTCATGTGTGGTTTAGGAGTTATGTTTAAATAACTGTCAGATTGAGTTAGACAGTATACTGTCATAGTGAGAAAAACCCATATTTTGTATGCATGTCGTGGCGGTAATCTTAGAACCCGCTGGTGGACACCAGCAGGGAGGGAAGCCGTCAAACTGAAGAAAGAGCCTATCCGGGGGGGGTGTAGGCAGGAAGCAGTTTACTGTCAACACCGTGTAATGTGTGCTGCTGACCTCTACTGCGGCTGTTGTGGATCGGTGGAGGGAATACTTCGAAGACCTCCTCAATCCCACCAACATGTCTTCCTATGATTAAGCAGTGCCTGGGGAATCTGTGGTGGGTTCTCCTATTTCTGGGGCTGAAGTTGCTGAGGTAGTTAAAAAGCTCCTCGGTGGCAAGGCCCCAGGGGTGGATGAGATCCTTAAGGCTCTGGATGCTGTAGGGCTGTCTTGGTTGACAAAACTCTGCAACATGGCATGGACATTGGGGGCGGTACCTCTGGATTGGGAGACCGGGGTGGTGGTTCCTCTCTTTAAGAAGGGGAACCGGAGGGTGTGTTCCAACTATCGTGGATCACACTCCTCAGCCTTCCCGGTAAGGTCTATTCATGTGTACTGGAGAGTCGAACCTCGGATCCAGGACGAACAGTGTGGTTTTCGTCCTGGTCGTGGAACTCTAGACCAGCTCTATATTCTAGGCAGGGTCCTTGAGTGTGCATGGGAGTTTGCCTAACCAGTCTACATGTGCTTTGTGGACTGAGAAGGCATTCGACCGTATCCTGGGAAGTCCTGTGGGGAGTGCTCAGAGAGTATGGGGTATCGGACTGTCTGATTGTGGCGGGTCGCTCCCTGTATGATCAGTGTCAGCGCTTGGTCCGCATTGCCGGCAGTAAGTCGGACCCCTTTCCAGTGAGGGTTGGACTCCGCCAAGGCTGCCCTTTGTCACCGATTCTCTTCATAACTTTTATGGACAGAATTTCTAGGCGCAGTCATGGTGTTGAGGGGATCCGTTTGGTGGCTGCAGGATTATGCTTTTTGCAGATAATGTGGTCCTTATGGCTTCAACTGGCCAGGATCTTCAGCTCTCATTGGATCGGTTCGCAGCCGAGTGTGAAGCGACTGGGATGAGAATCAGCACCTCCAAGTCTGAGTCCATGGTTCTCCCCTGGAAAAGGGTGGAGTGCCATCTACAGGTTGGGGAGGAGATCTTGCCCCAAGTGGAAGAGTTCAAGAACCTAGGAGTCTTCTTCATGAGTGAGGGAACAGTGGACCGTGAGATCCACAGGCGGATCGGTGTGGCATCTTCAGTAATGAGGACGCTGTATCGATCCGTTGTGGTGAAGAAGGGGCGAGCCGTAAGGCAAAGCTTTCAATTTACCGGTCGATCTACGTTCCCAATTCACCTATGGTCATGAGCTTTGGGTTTTGACCGAAAGGACAAGATCACTGGTACAAGCGGCCGAAATGAGTTTCCTCCGCCGGGTGGTGGGTCTCTCCCAAGAGATAGGGTGAGAAGCTCTGTCATCCGGGAGGAACTCAGAGTAAAGCTGCTGCTCCTCCACATTGAGAGGAGCCAGATGAGGTGGTTCGGGCATCTGCTCAGGATGCCACCCGAACGCCTCCCTAGGGAGGTGTTTAGGCAAGGCCGACCGGCAGGAGGCCATGGGGAAGACCCAGGACACATTTGGAAGACTATGTCTCCCGGCTGGCCTGGGAATGCCTCGGGATCCCCCGAGAAGAGCTGGACAAAGTGGCTGGGGAGAGGGAAGTCTGGGCTTCTCTGCTTAGGCGGCTGCCCCCGCAACCCGACCTCGGATAAGCGGAAGAAAATGGTTGGATGGATGGATGGATGGATTTAGTATGATACTGTCATATTGAGTAAAACAACTAACTTGTGTCTTTGCAAACCTTACAAAATATATTGTTTCTAGTAAAACTCACATAGATACAATATTACAGGCATTTTTAGACAGATTGCATAGTTGGTTTTGGAGTTATGTTCAAATAACTTTCATATTTAGTATGACAGTTATACTGTCGTATTGAATTTACAAAACTAACTTGTGTCTTTGCAAACCTTAAAAAAGATCATTTTTCTAGTAAAACTAACAAAGATACATGTCTCTAGGCTTAATTAGCCATTTTGCATGTGTTGTTTAGGAGTTATGTTTGAATACATTTTTATTGCTTTTTTCGCATTATCTCAGGATTCAGAACATTACTGTCATATTGAGTAAAAAACTACTTTTTGTTTTTGCAAGCCTTAAAAAAGCACATGTTTAGAGTAAAACTCCCAATGATGCATTATTTCAGACATTTTTAGCCATTTTGCATAGGCGGTTTACTAGTTATGTTTAATAACTGTCATATTGAGTGTGACAGTATACTGTCATAGTGAGTGAAACCTAATTTTTGTATTTGCAAACCTTACAAAAACAACTGATTCTAGTAAAACTCACATGGATTCTATATTACAGGCATTTTGAGCCATTTTGCATGTGTTGTTTAGGAGTTATGTTTGAATACATTTTTATTGCTTTTTTCGCATTATCTCAGGATTCAGAACATTACTGTCATATTGAGTAAAAAACTACTTTTTGTTTTTGCAAGCCTTAAAAAAGCACATGTTTTTGAGTACAACTCCCAATGATGCATTATTTCAGGCATTATTAGCCATTTTGCATGTGTGGTTTACTAGTTATGTGTAATAACTGTCATATTGAGTGTGAAGTATACTGTCATAGTGAGTAAAACCTAATTTTTGTATTTTCAAACCTTACAAAAACAACTGATTCTAGTAAAACTCACATGGATTCAATATTACAGACATTTTAGACATGTTGCATGTTTGGTTTATGAATTATGTTGTAATACATTTGTATTGCTTTTTTCGCATTATCTCAGGATTTAAGAACATTATTGTCATATTGAGTAAAAAACTACTTTTTGTGTTTGCAAGCCTTAAAAAAGCATATGTTTCGAGCAAAACTCACAAGAATGCATTATTTGAGGCATTATTAGCCATTTTTCATGTGTAGTTTAGGAGTTATGTTTAAATAACTTACATATTGAGCGTGGCAGTTAAACTGTCATATTATTAAACAAAATTAACTTGTGTGTTTGCAAACCTTACAAAAAAAAATGTTTCTAGTAAAACTCACGAAGATACATTTCTTAATTAATTTTTAGACATCTTGCATGTTTGGTTTAGGAATTATGATGGAATACATTTTTATTGCTTTTTTCGCATTATCTCAGGATTCTAAGAACATAATTGTCATATTGAGTAAAAAAATACTTTTTGTTTTTGCAAACCTTACAAAATATGTTTTTTCCAGTAAAACTCACAAAGTTACATCTCTCCAGGCAATATTAGCCATTTTGCATTTGTGGTTAAGGAGTTATGTTTGAAAAAACTGTCATATTGTTTGTGGCAGTTATACTGTAATTATGAGTAAAACATAATTTTTGTATTTGTAAACCGAACCAAAATACCTTATTCTGGTAAAACTCACATTTATTCCATATTACAGTCATTTTTAGACATCATGCATGTTTGGTTTTGGAGTTATTTTTTTATAACTTTCATATTTAGTATGACAGTTATACTGTCATATTGAATAAAAAAAAACTAACTTGTGTCTTTGCAAACCTTACAAAAGATTATTTTTTTTAGTAAAACTAACAAAGATACATATCTCCAGGTATTATTAGCCATTTTGCATCTGTTGTTTAGGAGTTATGTTTGAATACATTTTTATTGCTTTTTTTGCATTATCTCAGGATTCTAAGAACATTACAGTCATATTGAGTAAAAAACTACTTTTTGTGTTTGCAATAACTGACATATTGAGCGTGGCAGTTACACTTTCATATTGAGTAAAAAAAATAACTTGTAACCTTACAAAAGAAAATGTTTCCAGTAAAACTCACAAAGACACATTTCTTAATTCATTTTTAGACATTTTGCATGTGTGGTTTCATATTGAGCGTGGCAGTTATACTGTCATTATGTTTAAAACCTAATTTTTGTATTTGCAAACCTTACAAAAACAACTGATTGTAGTGAAACTCACATATATTCAATATTACAGGCATTTTTAGACATTTTGCATGTTTGGTTTAGGAGTTGTGTTTGAATCATTTTTTATTGCGTTTTTCACATTATCTTACACTGTAAGAAATTTCACCATTTAATTACAGTAACCTACTGGCAGCTAATGGTTCCAGTATAAAACTGTTTTTAAAAATTGCTATGCAAATGTATTCATACTGCATAGTAGTTTTTAAAAAACAGTTTTATACTGGAAACATTAGCTGCCATTAGTAATTAAATGGTGAAATTCTGTTGTTAGGGAGTTTTTGACGTGGCGACTTGAATTGTAATGGAGCTGTCCAGCTCTTTTCTGTATCCTTCTTCCATTATTTTCAAGAAGGGTTTGTCCTGAATGGAGGGTGCGACGTAATTGTCATGTCTGGTTTGTTTGAACACATTACATCCTAAATGATCAGGTTCACAAGCGCTATCCACAAGTTGAGTGCTGAAGCTGAATGGAACTTGTAGCTCACAATGTCTCGCTATTACATTAAATACATTGGGGCATGGCTCAAACATTGTAGGACGCTCCTTCTCAGTTGTATTTGTGAACAGCGTCTTCACAGCGAGAGTTTTGTGGACATCACCTAAACACATGTTTCCTACTATGACCCACCCGAGGTCCAATGTTTGTGCATAGGGTGCGTTGTTAAGGCCACTTATCTGTTTATGGACTTTGTGAACTCTAACAACATCCCGTCCGAGAAGCATGAGTATAGGGGCATTAGAGTCCAGGTCAGGGATAAGGTGAGCTACTGACTTTAGGTGACTGTGTTGTCCACTGGGTGTGGGAATTTCATCTCTTCGTTTGGGATATTTATACATTCAATGAGGCTAGGCAATGGGATGTGGACTGAACCATCCAAGGCTGCCACTACATATCCTGTAGCTCTCCTGCCCATTGCTTTTTTAGTACCAGCACATGTCCTTAGTGAGTAAGGGGAAGTAGGGCCACGGTCATTGAACAATTAAAAAAACTCAGGACATACTAACGACCTGTTACTTTGTTCATCATGGATGGCATAGAGCCTTACTGCTTGTTCAGGATGGCCTGCTGGGTACACTTTAACAAGACTAATTTCAGAGCAGGATCTGGCTTCGTTCACGCCACAAAACTGTGTGCACCTGGACGTGATCTCCTCCGACTTAGCCGAGTCACTTTCCCCGCCATACTCTGCTGAAGGTTCAGTTTCTTTAAACCAGGGTGCTGGTCCTGGGTGAAGAGCAGTGCAGTGTTTTTCATCAAGACACTCAGAGCACATATCTTGACCATACAGTTTTTTGCATTATGTGTAGATGAAGAACAGCATTTGAAGCAAATGTGGTTCTCTTTTAAGAATGCTTTTCGATCATCGAGTGTTTTCATTCGAAATGATCTGCACTTCGAGAGGGGATGAGGTTTCATGTGAATTGGGCAAAGCTTGTCGCTGTTAACAGCTTTGTTTGCCGTTCTTTGTGTATCTAAATTGTAACGGGAGACAACATCAGTTTTGTGCATTGAAATGTATTTTTGTTTATATGCTCTCCAAAGCAGTTTGTCGAGTTTGGGTACGTCAGGGAACGATGTAAAGTTAAAGCTTGGGTCATTTCTTGAGTTAGCTTCTTGCGTTACAAAGTCTACAAAAACATTGAATGGTGGGAAGGGGACACGTTGTGTGCATTTGTATTTAGCTCCTACTGTGATCCACCTTTCTTGCAAATTGAAGGGAAGTTTCTGCACAATTGGATTTAGTCCTCTTGCGGTATCCAAAAACGCAAGACCAGGAAGGTCTCCTTCAGCTTTAGCACTCTGCATTTCCATGAGCAGGTCACTAAACTTCCTTAGTTTTGTGTAGTCTTTGGATGTGATTTTGGGGAACAAATCAATTCTTTTGAAGAGTGTATCCTCATCACTTCAACTGAGCCATAACATTGCTCAAGCCTGTCCCACATCACATTGAGACCTTTGGTTGGGTTGTTAAATGTGTATGGCTCTCATTTGTTCTATGTGTTCAGAGGATTCTTTGCCAAGCCACTTTAACATCAAGTCCATCTCCTCACTTGTTGTTAAATCTAATCCATTTATTGCATTTTTAAAGGAGCGTTTCCAAGCTCTGAAATTTTGAGGCTTGTCGTTAAATTGCAGTAGTCCTGTTGCTACTATTTCCCGGCGAGCAAAGTATCTAATGAAGTCACTCACATTAGAGATTTAGGCTCTTGGCATGAAGGCCGGACTTTGATTGATTGATTGATTGCGACTTTTATTAGTAGGTTGCACAGTGAAGTACATATTCCGTACAATTGACCACTAAATGGTAACACCCAAATAAGTTTTTCAACTTGTTTAAGTCGGGGTCCACTTAAATTGATTCATGATACAGATATACACTACCAGATATATACTATTATCATATAATACAGTCATCACACAAGATAATCACATTGAATTATTTACATTATTTACAATCCGGGGTGTGGCGGGGGAGGGGGGTGTTAGGTTTGGTTGTTATCATCAGTCATCAACAATTGAGAACAGAGAAATGGATATTGGAACATTGTAGGTCTGACTTGGTAGGATATGTACAGCAAGTAGTGGACATAGAGAGAGAGAGAGAGAGAGAGAGAGAGAGAGAGAGAGAGAGAGAGAGAGAGAGAGAGAGAGAGAGAGAGAGAGAGAGAGAGAGAGCTCAGAAGGCATAAGAAAAAGTATCTGCATTTGATTGTTTACATTTGATTATTAACAATCCGGGGAAGGTGTTAGTTTAGGGTTGTAGCTGCCTGGAGGTGTACTTTTATTGCGGTTTTGAAGGAGGATAGAGATGCCCTTTCTTTTATACCTGTTGGGAGCGCATTCCACATTGATGTGGCATAGAAAGAGAATGAGTTAAGACCTTTATTAGATCGGAATCTGGGTTTAACGTGGTTAGTGGATCTCCCCCTGGTGTTGCGGTTATGGCGGCCATTAACGTTAAGGAAGTAGTTTGACATGTACTTCGGTATCAGGGAGGTGTAGCGGATTTTATAGACTAGGCTCAGTGCAAGTTGTTTTACTCTGTCCTCCACCCTGAGCCAGCCCACTTTTGAGAAGTGGGTAGGAGTGAGGTTGGATCTGGGGTGGAGGTCTAGAAGTAATCTGACTGGCTTGTCCTGGGATGTTTGGAGTTTAGAATTGAAGGTTTTGGAGGTGCTAGGGTACCAGGAGGTGCATGCGTAATGAAAAAAGGGTTGAACGAGAGTTCCCGCCAGAATCCTCATGGTGCTTTTGTTGACCAGAGAGGAGCTTCTATAGAGAAATCTCATTTGTGGTTGACCTTTTTGATTAGCTTGGTTGCCATTTTATCGCAGGAAAGATTAGCCGCTAGAATGGAACCTAGGTAGGTGACCTCATCCTTCCTGGTGATAACAATGACACCCACTTTTATAGTGAAGTCATTGACTTTCTTATGGTTGATGTGGGACCCAAACAGGATGGATTCCGTTTTACCCAAGTGTATGGATAGCTTGTTGTCAGCGAGCCAGGTGCAAGTTCTACAGAGTTCAGCACTGAGGATTTTCTCCACCTGTGACTTGTCCCATGTCTGATACCAGCAAGGCCGAGTCATCCGCAAACAAAAATAATTCACAGTTGCATGCCGATGACAAGTCGTTTATGTATATTAGGAACAGTGAAGGCCCCAATATACTGCCTTGGGGGACTCCACAGCTCACTGAGAGGGGGGTCACGGTGCCGTTCACCTCTACCACCTGTTCTCTCCCCTCAAGTAAGATTGCATCCAGCTCGATGAGGTTTTGTTAAATCCGATTGCTCTGAGCTTATCCAACAGTATAGCCTGGTGAACGGTGTCAAATGCCTTCTGAAGGTCCAGCATGACCATGCCGCAGTATTTGCCCGCGTCCACCTCATGTTTGATGTGGTCGGTCAGATAGAGAAGGCATGTGTCAGTGGAGTGGTTAGTTCTGAAGCCGGATTGGAATTTGTATATGAGTGTTTTAGTGGCAAGGCAACTATCAACCTGTTCATAAACTATTTTTTCCATTACTTTCGAAATGGAACTGAGAATAGGTTCCAATTGCTTCCTTTTTCAAAGAGGGGAGTTACTCTTGCTGTCTTAAAATCTTTTTGTACTTGGCCGTGTGAAATTGAAAGGTTTATTATGTGCGTGATGATGGAGGAAGAGTCCCTGCATGGCACTCCACCCTTTCCCGGGAGAGAACCTCGGACTTGGAGGTGCTGATTCTCATCCCAGTCGCTTCACACTCGGCTGCGAACCAATCCAATGAAAGCTGAAGATCCTGGCCAGTTAAAGCCAAAAGGACCACATCATCTGCAAAAAGGAGAGACCTAATCCTGCAGCCACCAAACCGGATCCCCTCAACGCCATGACTGCGCCTAGAAATTCTGTCCATAAAATTTATGAACATATTTGGTGACAAAGGGCAGCCAACACGAGGGTTGGACTCCGGTCCAACCCTCACTGGAAAGGGGTCCGACTTACTGCTGGCAATGCGGACCAAGCTCTGACACTGCTTATACAGGGAGCGACCCGCCACAATCAGACATGCCGATACCCCATACTCTATGAGCACTCCCCACAGGACTTCCCGGGGTGGCCACGGTCGAATGTCTTCTCCAAGTCCACAAAGCACATGTATACTGGTTGGACAAACTCCCATGCACACTCAAGGACCCTGCCGAGAGTATAGAGCTGGTCTACCGTTCCACGACCAGGACGAAAACCACACTGTTCGTCCTGGATCCGAGGTTCCTCCTCTCCAGTACACATGAATAGACCTTACCGGGAAGGCTGAGGAGTGTGATCTACGATAGTTGGAACACACCCTCCGGTTCCCCTTCTTAAAGAGAGGAACCACCACCCCGGTCTGCCAATCCAGAGGTACCGCCCCTGATGTCCACGCGATGTTGCAGAGTCTTGTCAACTAAAACAGCCCCACAGCATCCAGAGCCTTAAGGAACTCCGGAGGGAGCTCATCCACCCCCGGGGCCTTGCCACCGAGGAGCTTTTTAACTACCTTGGCAACCTCAGCCCCAGAAATAGGAGAGCCCACCACAGATTCCCCAGGCACTGCTTGGCCTGTCGGTATGCCCGCTGCCTCTGGAGTCCCATGAGCCAAAAGGACCAGATAAGCTCTTTCTTCAGCTTGACGGCATCCCGCACTGCTGGTGGCCACCAGCGGGTTCTAGGATTACCGCCACGACAGGCACCAAACACCTTGCGGCCACAGCTCCAATCAGCTGGCTTGAAAAGAGAGGCACGGAACATGATCCATTCAGACTCAATGTCCAGCACCTCCTTTGTGACATGTTCAAAGTTCCTCCGGAGGTGGAAAAAGAAACTCTCTCTGACAGGAGACTCTGCTAGGCATTCCCAAAAGACTCTCACAATGCTTTTGGGCCTGCCAGGTCTGTCCGGGATCTTACCCCACCATCGGAGCCAGCTCACCAGGTGGTGATCGGTAGAAAGCTCGCCCCTCTCTTCACCCGAGTGTCCAAAACATGAGGCCGCAAATCCCATGACACAACTACAAAGTCAATAATGGAACTGTGGCCGAGGGTGTCCTGGTGCCAAGTGCACATATGGACACCCTTATGTTTGAACATTGTGTTTGTTATGGACAATCCGTGACGAGCACAAAAGTCCAATAACAAAGCACCACTTGGGTTCAGATCCGGGTGGCCATTTTTCCCAATCACGACTCTCCAGGTTTCAAAGTCATTGCCAACATGAGCGTTGAAGCCCCCCAGCAGAACAAGGGAATCACCCGAGGGAGCACTCTCAAGGGAATCCAAAAAGAGTGGGTACTCTGAGCTGCTGTTTGGTGCGTAAACACCAACAACAGTCAGGACCCGTCACCCAACCCGAAAGCGGAGGGAAGCTACCATCTCGTCTTCTGGGTTAAGTCCAACGTGCAGGCTTTGAGCCGGGGGGCAACAAGAATTGCCAACCCAGCCTCTCATTACTTGCAACGCCAGAATAGAAGAGAGTCCAACCCCTCTTGAGAGAACAGGTTCCAGAGCCCTTGCTGTGCGTCGAAGTGAGTCCAGCTTTATCTAGCCGGGAACTTCTCCACCTCGCGAGGTGACGTTCCACGTCCCAAGAGCGAGCTTATGTAGCCGATAATCGGACCGCCAAGTGCCCTGCCTTCGGCTTCCGCCCAGCTAACACTGCACCTGACCTCTATGACCCAGCCCATGAGTGGTGAGCCTATTGCAGGGGGGACCCACGTTGCCTCTTCGAGCTGGGTCCCATGGGCACCAGTCGCTCGCCATCGTGCCCCACCTCTGGGCCTGGCTCCACAGGGGAGCCACGGTGACCCGCGTCCGGGCGAGAAAATATCTAGGTCCTCGATTTGTACCTTTCATAAAGGTCTTTGAGCTGCTCTTTGTCTGATTCCTCACCTAGGACCTGTTTGTCTTGGGGGCCCCTACCAGGGGGCATAGAAGCCCCCGGACAACATAGCTCCTAGGATCAGTGGGACACGCAAACCACAAAGGTGGCGGCTCAGAAAGCAGGTTATATAAACATAACTCCAAAACCAAACATGCAAGATGTCTAAACATGCCTGTAATATTGTATCAATGTGAGTTTTACTAGAATCGGTTGTTTTTTTAAGGCTTGCAAACACAAAAAGTTTTTTTTACTCAATATGACAGTAAGTTCTTAAAATGCTGAGATAATGTGAAAAAAGCAATACAAATGTATTCCAACATGATTCCTAAACCAAACATGCAAAATGTCTAAAAATGCCTGTAATATTGAATCCATGTGAGTTTTACTAGAATCATTTGTTTTTGTAAGGTTTGCAAATACAAAAATTGAGTTTTATGACAGACACAAGTTAGTTTTTTTACTCATTATAACAGTATAGATGTCATACTATATATTAAAGTTATATAAACATAACTCCAAAACCAAACGTGCATTATGTCCAAAATTGCCTGTAATATTGTATAGATGTGAGTTTTACTAGAATCAGGTTTGCAAATACAAAAATTGGGTTTTATGACAGTATACTGTCACACTCAATATGACAGTATAACTGTCATACTAAATCCATCCATTTTCTTCCGCTTATCCGAGGTCGGGTTGCGGGGGCAGCAGCCTAAGCAGAGAGCCCAGACTTCCCTCTCCCCAGCCACTTCGTCCAGCTCTTCTCGGGGGATCCCGAGGCGTTCCCAGGCCATAGTCTTTCCAATGTATCCTAGGTCTTCCCCATGGCCTCCTGCCGTTCAGACCTAGGGAGGCGTTCGGGTGGCATCCTGAGCAGATGCCCGAACCACCTCATCTGGCTCCTCTCAATGTGGAGGAGCAGCGGCTTTACACTGAGTTCCTCCCAGATGACAGAGCTTCTCACCCTATCTCTAAGGGAGAGACCCACCACCCGGCGGAGGAAACTCATTTCGGCCGCTTGTACCCGTGACCTTGTCCTTTCGGTCATAACCCAAAGCTCATGACCATAGGTGAGGATGGGAACGTTGATCGGTCGGTAAATTAAAAGCTTTTCCTTCTGGCTCAGCTCCTTCTTCACCACAATGGATCGATATAGAGTCCTCATTACTGAAGACGCCGCACCGATCCGCCTGTAGATCTCACAATCCACTCTATCCTCACTCGTGAACATGACTCCTAGGTACTTGAACTCCTTCACTTGGGGCAAGATCTCTTTCCCAACCTCGAGATGGCACTCCACCCTTTCCCGGGCGAGAACCATGGACTCGGACTTGGAGGTGCTGATTCTCATCCCAGTCGCTTCACTGCGAACCGATCCAATGAAAGCTGAAGATCTTGGCCAGTTGAAGCCATCAGGACCACATCATCTGCAAAAAGCAGAGACCTAATCCTGCAGCCACCAAACCAGGCGCAGTCATGGCGTTGAGGGGATCCTCAAAGCCATGACTGCGCCTAGATATTCTGTCCATTAAAGTTATGAACAGAATCGGTGACAAAGGGCAGCCTCGGCGGAGTCCAACCCTCACTGGAAAGGGGTCCGACATACTGCCGGCAATGCGGACCAAGCTCTGACACTGATCATACAGGGAGACACCCGCCACAATCAGACATGCCGATACTCCATACTCTCTGAGCACTCCCCACAGGATTTACCGGGGGCCAAGGTCGAATGTCTTCTCCAAGTCCACAAAACTTATGTAGACTGGTTGGGCAAACTCCCATGCACACTCAAGGACCCTGCCGAGAGTATAGAGCTGGTCTACCGTTCCACGACCAGGACGAAAACCACACTGTTCGTCCTGGATCCGAGGTTCCTCCTCTCCAGTACACATGAATAGACCTTACCGGGAAGGCTGAGGAGTGTGATCTACGATAGTTGGAACACACCATCCGGTTCCTCTTCTTAAAGAGAGGAACCGCCACCCCGGTCTGCCAATCCAGAGGTACCGTCCCCGATGTAGACGCAATGTTGCAGAGTCTTGTCAACCAAGACTGCCCCACAGCATCCAGAGCCTTAAGGAACTCCAGACGGAGCTCATACCCCCGGGGCCTTGCCACCGAGGAGCTTTTTAACTACCTTGGCAACCTCAGCCCCAGAAATAGGAGAGCCCACCACAGACTTCCCAGGCACTGTTTCCTCATAGGAAGACGTGTTGGTGGGACTGAGGAGGTCTCGCTTGGCCTGTCGGTATGCCCACTGCCTCTGGAGTCCCATGAGCCAAAAGGACCCGGTGGCTCTTTCTTCAGCTTGACAGCATCCCTCACTGCTGGTGGATTACCGCCACGACAGGCACCAAACACCTTGCGGCCACAGCTTCAATCAGCTGGCTCAACAAGAGAGGAACGGAACATGGTCCACTCAGACTCAATGTCCAGCACCTCCCTCGTGACATGTTCAAAGTTCTTCCGGACATGTTCAAAGTTCTTCAGGAGACTCTGCTAGGTGTTCCCAGCAGACCCTTACAATGCGTTAGGGCCTGCCAGGTCTGACCGGCATCCTCCCCTACCATCGGAGCCAGCTCACCACCAGGTGGTGGTTGGTAGAAAGCTCTGCCCCTCTCTTCACCGAGTGTCCAAAACATGAGGCCGCAAATCCCATGACACAACTACAAAGTCAATCATGCGGCCGAGGGTGTCCTTGTGCCAAGTGCACATATGGACACCATTATGTTTGAACATTGTGTTTGTTATGGACAATCCGTGACAAGCACAAAAGTCCAATAACAAAGCACCACTTGGGTTCAGATCCGGGTGGCCATTTTTCCCAATAACGACTCTCCAGGTTTCACTGTCGTTGCCAACATAGCGTTGAAGTCCACCAGCAGAACAAGGGAATCACCCGAGGGAGCACTCTCCAGTCCTCCCTCAAGGGAATCCAAAAAGAGTTGGTACTCTGAGCTGCTGTTTGGTGTGTAAACACAAAAAACAGTCAGGACCCGTCACCCAACCCGAAGGCTGAAGGAAGCTACCATCTCGTCTATTGGGTTTAAAGTCCAACGTGCAGGCTTTGAGCCGGGGGGCAACAAGAATTGCCACCCCAGCCTCTCATTAGTTGCAACGCCAGTGTGGAATCTCTTCCACTCTGGCGTTGCAAGTAATGAAAGTTCAGCTCAGTCCAGCCCCTCTGAGAGAACAGGTTCCAGAGCCCTTGCTGTGAGTCCAACTATATCTAGCCGGGAACGTCTCCACCTCAAGCACCAGCTCAGGCTCCTTCCCTCCCAGCGAGGTGACGTTCCATGTCCCAAGAGCGAGCTTATGTAGCCGATAATCGGACCACCAAGTGCCCTGCCTTCGGCTGCCGCCCAGCTCACACTGCACCCTCTATGACCCAGCCCATGAGTGGTGAGCCCTGGAGGGGGGATCCACGTTGCCTCTTCGAGCTGAGCACGGCTGGGCCCCATGGGGACAGGCCCGTCAATCGCCATCGTGCCACACCTCTGGGCCTGGCTCCACAGGGGAGCCACGGTGACCTGCGTCCGGGCGAGAAAAAATCTAGGTCCTCAATTGTACTTTTAATAAAGGTCTTTGAGCTGCTCTTTGTCTGATCCCTCACCTAGGACCTGTTTGTCTTGGGAGACCATAGAAGCCCCCGGACAACATAGTTCCTGGATCAGTGGGACACGCAAACCACAAAGGTGGCGGCTCAGAAAGCAGGTTATATAAATATAACTCCAAAACCAAACATGCAATATGTCTAAACATGCCTGTAATATTGTATCAATGTGAGTTTTCCTAGAATCGGTTGTTTTTGTAAGGTTTGCAAATACAAAAATTAGGTTTTACTCACAATGACAAAATCACACTCAATATGACAGTTATTTAAACATAACTCATAAACCACACAAAAAAATGGCTAATAATGCCTGAAATAATGAATCATTGGGAGTTTTACCGAGTTTTACATTTTGCAAACACAAAAAGTAGTTTTTTACTTGACTGTAATGTTCTTAGAACCCTGAGATAATGGGAAAAAAGCAATACAAATGTATTTAAACCTAACTCCTAAACAACACATGCAAAATGGCTAATAATGCCTAGGGAGACATGTAACGTTGTTAGTTTAAAAAAATGATCTTTTGTAAAGATATCAAAGACACAAGCTAGTTTTTTTTATTCAATATGACAGTATAACAGTCATACTAAATATGAAAGTTATATAAACATAACTCCAAAACCAAACATGTGCCATGTCTAAAAATGCCTGTAATAATGTATTAATGTGAGTTTGTAAGGTTTGCAAAAACAAAAAGTAGTTTTTTACTCAATATGAAAGTAATGTTCTTAGAATCCTGAGATAATGCGAAAAAAGCAATACAAATGTATTTAAACACAAATTTTAAACCAAACATGTAAAATGTCTAAAAATGCCTGTAATATTGAATTTATATAAGTTTTACTAGAATCAATTGTTTTTGTAAGGTTTGCAAATACAAAAATTAGGTTTTACACATAATGACATTAAAACTGTAACACTCAATATGACAATTATTTATTTATAACTCATAACCACACATGAAACATGTCTAATAATGCGTGAAAAAAATTATCTTTGTGAGTTTCACTAGAAACATTTTCTTTTGTAAGGTTTGCAAAGACAGGTTAGTTTTTTTTACTCAATATGACAGTATAACTGCCACACTCAATATGACAGTTATTTAAACATAACTCTTAAACTACACATGAAAAATGACTAACAATGCCTGAAATAATGCATTCTTGTAAGTTTTACTCGAAACATATGCTTTTTTAAGGCTTGCAAACACAAAAATTATTTTTTTACTCAATATGACAGTTATGTTCTAAAATTCTGAGATAATACGAACAAATTAATAAAAATGATTCCAACATAATTCCTAAACCAAACATGCAAAATGTCTAAAAATGTCTGTAATATTGAATCCATGTGAGTTTTACTAGATTTAAATGATTTTGTAAGGTTTGCAAATACATAAATTAGGTTTTACTTACTATGTCATAACTGACAGTATATGACAGTTATTTAACCATAACTCAAACCAAACATGAAAAATGGCTAATAATGCCTGAAATAATGCATCCTTGGCCGTTTTACTCGAAACACATGCTTTTTTAAATCTTGCAAACACAAAAAGTAGTTTTTTTTACTCAATATGACTGTAATGTTCTTAAAATCCTGAGATAATGCGAAAAAAGCAACAAAAATGTATTTAAACATAATTCCTAAACAACCCATGCAAAATGGCTAATAATGCCTTGAGACATGTATCTTTGTTAGTTTTACTAGAAAAATGATATTTTGTAAAGTTTGCAAAGACACAAGCTAGTTTTTTAAAATTAAATATGACAGTATAACAGTCCTACTAAATAAGAAAGTTTTCAAAACATAACTCCAAAACCAAACATGTGTTATGTCTAAAAATGCCTGTAATAATGTATTTATGTGAGTTTGTAAGGTTTGCAAAAACAAAAAGTAGTTTTTTACTCAATATGAAAGTAATGATCTAAAAATCCTGAGATAATGCGAAAAAAGCAATAAAAATGTATTTAAACATAATTCCTACACAACCCATGCAAAATGGGTAATAATGCCTGGAGACATGTATCTTTGTTAGTTGTACGAGAAAAATTATATTTTGTAAAGTTTGCAAAGACAAAAGCTAGTTTTTTTTAATTCAATATGACAGTATAACAGTCATATTAAATATAAAAGTTATATAAACATAACTCCAAAACCAAACATGTGTCATGTCTAAAAATGCCTGTAATAATGTATTAATGTGAGTTTGTAAGGTTTGCTAAAACAAAAAGTAGTTTTTTACTCAATATGAAAGTAATGATCTAAGAATCCTGAGATAATGCGAAAAAAGCAATAAAAATGTCTTTAAACATAATTCCTAAACAACCCATGCAAAATGGGTAATAATGCCTGGAGACATGTATCTTTGTTAGTTTTTCTAGAAAAATGATATTTTGTAAAGTTTGCAAAGACACAAGCTAGTTTTTTTTAATTTAATATGACAGTATAACAGTCATACTAAATATAAAAGTTATATAAACATAACTCTAAAACCAAACATGTGTCATGTCTAAAAATGTCTGTAATAATGTACTTATGTGAGTTTGTAAGGTTTGCAAAAACAAAAAGTAGTGTTTTACTCAATATGAAAGTAAGGATCTTAGAATCCTGAGATAATGCGAAAAAAGCAATACAAATGTATTCAATCACAACTTTTAAACCAAACATGTAAATTGTCTAAAAATGCCTGTAATATTGAATCTATGTAAGTTTTACTAGAATCAATTGTTTTTGTAAGGTTTGCAAATACAAAAATTAGGTTTTACACATAATGACATTATAACTTTAACACTCAATATGAAAGTTATTTAATTATAACTCCTAAATACACATGAAACATGTCTAATAGCGTGAAAAAAATTATCTTTGTGAGTGTTGCTAGAAACATTTTCTTTTGTAAGGTTTGCAAAGACACAAGTTAGTTTTTTTTAACTCAATATGACAGTATAACGCCACACTCAATATGAGAGTTATTTTAACATAACTCCTAAACCACACCTGAAAAATGGCTAATAATGCCTGAAATAATGCATCTTTGGGAGTTTTACTGGAAACATATGCTTTTTTAAGGCTTGCAAACACAAAAATTATTTGTATTGTATTATGTATTACAACATAATTCCTAAACCAAACATGCAAAATGTCTTAAAATGCCTGTAATATTGAATCCATGTGAGTTTTATTTGAATCAGTTGTATGGTTTGCTAATACAAAAATTGGGTTTTATGACAAACACAAGTTAGTTATTTTCTCAATATAACAGTTTAGCTGTCATACTATATATGAAAGTTATATAAACATAACTCCAAAACCAAACATGCATTATGTCCAAAACTGCCTGTAATATTGTATATATGTGAGTTTTGCTAGAATCAGGGTTGCAAATACAAAAATTGGGTTTTATGACAGTATACTGTCACACTCAATATGACAGTTATTTAAACATAACTCAAACAACACATGCAAAATGGCTAAGAATGCCTGGTGCATGTATCTTAGTTAGTTTTACTAGAAAAATGGTATTTTGTAAGGTTTGCAAAGACACAAGTTAGTTGTTTTTTTTATTCAATATGACAGTATAACTGTCATACTAAATATGAAAGTTATATATACACATCACTCTAAAACCAAACATGCATTATGTCTAAAAATGCCTGTAATATTGTATCTGTGTGAGTTTAACTAGATTTAGTTGTTTTTGTAAGGTTTGCAAATACAAAATAAGGGTTTTACTCACTATGACAGTTTACTGTCACACTCAATCTGACAGTTATTTATTTAAACATAAGTCCTAAACCACACATGCAAAATGGCTAATAATGCCTGGAGATATGTATCTTTGTGAGTTTTACTAGAAACATTATATTGTGTAAGGTTTAGTTAGTTTTTTTACTCAATCTGACAGTATAACTGTCATTCTAAATCCATCCATTTTCTTCCGCTTATCCGTGGTCGGGTTGCGGGGGCAGCAGCCTGAGCAGAAAATCCCAGACTTCCCTCTCCCCAGCCACTTCGTCCAGCTCTTCTCGGGGTATTCCGAGGCGTTCCCAGGCCAGCCGGGGACATAGTCTTTCCAATGTGTCCTAGGTCTTCCCCGTGGCCTCCTGCCACACCTCCCTAGAGGCGTTCGGGTGGCATCCTGAGCAGATGCCCGAACCACCTCATGGCTCTTCTCAATGTGGA
Organism: Entelurus aequoreus; assembly: GCF_033978785.1. Classification (NCBI taxonomy): domain Eukaryota; kingdom Metazoa; phylum Chordata; class Actinopteri; order Syngnathiformes; family Syngnathidae; genus Entelurus; species Entelurus aequoreus. Next base: position 62,138,135 of record NC_084737.1, read on the forward strand.
GGAGCAGCGGCTATACTTTGAGTTCCTCCCGGATGACAGAGCTTCTCACCCTGTCTCTAAGGGAGAGACCCACCACCCGGCAGAGGAAACGCATTCCGGCCGCTTGTCTTTTCGGTCATAACCCAAAGCTGGGAACGTAGATCGACGGTAAATTGAGAGCTTTTCCTTCTGGCTCAGCTCCTTCTTCACCACAACGGATCGATATAGCGTCCTCAATACTGAAGACGCCGCACCAATCCGCCTGTGGATCTCTCGATCCACTCTATCCTCACTCGTGAACAAGACTCCTAGGTACTTGAACTCCTCCACTTGGGGCAAGATCTCCTCCCCAACCTGGAGATGGCACTCGACCCTTTCCTGCGCGAGAACCATGGACTTGGACTTGGAGGTGCTGATTCTCATCCCAGTCGCTTCACACTCAAGGACCCTGCCGAGAGTATAGACCTGGTCTACCGTTCCACGACCAGGACGAAAACCACGCTGTTCGTCCTGGATCCGAGTTTCTTCCTCTCCAGTACACATGAATAGACCTTACCGGGAAGGCTGAGGAGTGTGTTTCACGATAGTTGGAACACACCCTCCGGTTCCCCTTCTTAAATAGAGGAACCACCACCCCGGTCTGCCAATCCAGTGGTACCGCCCCCAATGTTCACGCGATGTTGCAGAGTCTTGTCAACCAAGACAGCCCCACAGTATCCAGAGCCTTAAGGAACTCATCCACCACCGGGGCCTTGCCACAGAGGAGCTTTTTAACTACCTAGGCAACCTAAGCCCCAGAAATAGGAGAGTCCACCACAGATTCCCCAGGCACTGCTTGGCCTGTCGGTATGCCCGCTGCCTCTGGAGTCCCATGAGCCAAAAGGACCAGATAGGCTCTTTCTTCAGCTTGACGGCATCCCTCACTGCTGGTGGCCACCAGCGAGTTCTAGGATTACCGCCACGACAAGCACCAAACACCTTGCGGCCACAGCTCCAATCAGCAGGCTCGACAAGAGAGGCACGGAACATGGTCCACTCAGACTCAATGTCCAGCACCTCCCTCGTGACATGTTCAAAGTTCTTCCTTATGTTTGAACATTGTGTTTGTTATGGACAATCCGTGACGAGCACAAAAGTCCAATAACAAAGCACCACTTGGGTTCAGATCCGGGTGGCCATTTTTCCCAATCACGACTCTCCAGGTTTCACTGTCCTTGCCAACATGAGCATTGAAGTCCCCCAACAGAACAAGGGAATCACCCGAGGGAGCACTCTCCAGTACTCCCTCAAGGGAATCCAAAAAGAGTGGGTACTCTGAGCTGCTGTTTGGTGCGTAAACACAAACAACAGTCAGGACCCGTCACCCAACCCGAAGGCGGAGGGGAGCTACCATCTCGTCTACTGGGTTAAAGTCCAACGTGCAGGCTTTGAGCAACAACAATTGCCACCCCAGCCTCTCATTGCTTGCAATGCCAGAGTGGAAGAGAGTCCAGCCCCTCTTGAGAGAACAGGTTCCAGAGCCCTTGCTGTGCGTCAAAGTGAGTCCAACTATATCTAGCCGGAACTTCTTCACCTCGCGCACCAGCTCAGGCTCTTTCCCTCCCAGCGAGGTGACGTTCCACGTCCCAAGAGCGAGCTTATGTAGCCGATAATCGGACCGCCAAGTGCCCTGCCTTCGGCTGCCGCCCAGTTCACACTGCATCCGACCTCTATGACCTCAATGGGCCCATGAGTGGTGAGCCTATTGGAGGGTTGACCCACGTTGCCTCTTCGAGCTGAGCCCGGCAGGGCCCCATGGAGACAGGCCCGGCCACCAGTCGCTCGCCATCGTGCCCCACCTCTGCGCCTGGCTCCACAGGGGAGCCACGGTGACCTGCGCCTGGGTGAGAAAAAATCTAGGTCCTCGATTTGTACTTTTCATAAAGGTCTTTGAGCTGCTCTTTGTCTGATCCCTCACCTAGGACCTTTTCTCAGGGGATCCCGAGGCGTTCCCAGGCCAGCCGGGAGACATAGTGTTCCCAATGTGTCCTGGGTCTTCCCCGTGGCCTCCAGGATGACAGAGCTTCACCTTCACCAGGGGTGTCAAACTCAAATACAGAGTGGGCCAAAGTTTAAAACTGAACAAAGCCGCGGGCCAAGGTTGAACAAATTAACCTTTTAATAGGGACCCAAACAAGTTTTGCATTGAATATTGAACAAGCAAGGCTTATATAACTTTATAGTGACATGCAAAATGGAGTTTCAAATAATAATAATAATAATTAAAAAATATCAATTGCATATCAAATACAATTTAAATAAAAATTGAATGCCTCTTTTCTATTTGCAGCCTTCTGAGGTAAATAGAAGTGAAGTGAAGTGAAATCTATTTATATAGCGCTTTTCTCTAGTGACTCAAAGCGCTTTACATAGTGAAACCCCAATATCTAAGTTACATTTAAACCAGTGTGGGTGGCACTGAGAGCAGGTGGGTAAAGTGTCTTGCCCAAGGACACAACGGCACTGACTAGGATGGCGGAAGCGGGGATCGAACCTGCAACCCTCAGGTTGATGGCACGGCCACTCTACCAACCGAGCTATACCGCCCAATATCAACATTAACTTTTTCCACAGGCTAATAAATTTGAAAATAAAATAACAATGAATAAAACAACCATTCAGGACTTTAAACTGCTCAGTTTGCAACACACTGATCTAATTTGATGTGCCCAAGCCAGATACCTGGCATCTTTTTTTAGATGCTAGTTCTTTAATGTCGGGGCTCAGGCTTTGAGCTGAGGCAACTTTCATTATCGAACGAAGGTGTTCAACAGTCATATCTCGTACACCCAATTCTAACATCATTCACACCCAGTCACAAGATATGTGCAGCTTCAGCACGCATACACAAATGAATGCAACGCATACTTCATCAACAGCGATACAGGTTACACTGAGGGTGCCAGTATAAAAACTTTAACAATGTTAGAAATATACGCCACACTGTGAACCCACACCACACAAAAATAAAAAACACTTTTCGGGAGAACATCCGCACCGTAACATAACATAAACACAAAAGAACAAATACCCAGAATCTTTTGCTGCACTAACTCTTTCGGGACGCTACAAAATACACCCCCGCTACCACCAAACCTCCCCCCCACACACACACACCTTGTAGCGTCCCGGAAGATTTAGTGCTACAAAGGGTTCCGGGTATTTGTTCTGTTGTGTTTATGTTGTGTTACGGTGCGGATGTTCTCCCGAAATGTGTTTGTCATTCTTGTTTGGTGTGGATTCACAGTGTGGCGTATATTTCTAAAAGTGTTAAAGTTTTTTATTTGGCTACCGTCAGTGTAACCTGTATCGCTGTTGATGAAGTATGCGTTGCATTCAATTGTGTGTGGGTGCAGAAGCTGCACTGACATGAAACTGGGCCGGCACTCGTTTGACTAACTGAAAAAAAAAAAAAAAAGTCGGGAGGAGTGCTGGAGTCACTCCCGGGAGGGTTGGCAAGTATTAGAAGTTGCGGTGAATGCGGTGTTACCGCGGCACTGCCGCAATGTATAATCGACGGTCCAGCTTTAGTGTTAATTTGATATTGCCTCAAGAGCCATGTCAAATTACACGTTGGGCCAAATTTGGCCCACGGGCCAGAGTTTGACACCCATGACCTTCACTGTAAAAAATTACTGTAAAAATAAAAAATAAAATTACAGTTATATACTCCATCCATCCATCCATTTTCTACCGCTTATTCCCTTCGGGGTCGCGGGGGGCGCTGGAGCCTATCTCAGCTACAATCAGGCGGAAGGCGGGGTACACCCTGGACAAGTCGCCACCTCATCGCAGGGCCAACACAGATAGACAGACAACATTCACACTCACATTCACACACTAGGGCCAATTTAGTGTTGCCAATCAACCTATCATGTTCTTCTTAAATGCAGTTAAGTACTGTAAATTTTGTTGCATTTTTCAAAAAATATCGACCAGCAGTAAGTAACTGTAAAACCTACAGTGTAATTCAGTATTTTTCAGACTTGTTTCTTGGGTCCGCCCACAATTCGTCCAACCGAGCTTCATTTCACCTGGCCGACCCTGCTAAATCCATCCTACTGCATCGTGTGTTTTTGATAACAAGGTAAGAGTCACTTGTACCTTGATGTGTCATTTTCTGTTTGAATTACTTTATATATATATTTATAAAGTCCGAAATGACATAGCGTCACAGTCAGCATCACAGACACTATCGTTGACCACGCGCATGTACCGCCGCATGCTAGCTAGCTAAGTTTTCTTCTTTTTTGTCATAGTCATCATAAAAGATGATAACTTGCAACATATGTGCTACGATTTGCAGCAATGTAGTGTATGTTAGACACATGCGAAGTCATAGTTGTATGCCTAATGCATCGTTTAAGTGTGCTTTCCCTAAATGCACAAGAGTTTTTTCCAACTTCTCAGCCTTCAAAACTCACAGCCGTCGTCATAAATATGGCAAGAGTACGACTGATATGTATAGCGCAGAAGGTTTACCTTGTAATATTGTCTCATGTAGCGCGAAGTGCGATGATATATGGGCCTTTCTCCTGCATTTGAAAAGTCATATTACCGAAGGTAGGACAGTTGCGTGCCCCTTCAGTCAATGTGAAAAAAGATTTACAGTTAAGTCTACTTTCACATCGCACGTGTCAAGGAAGCACTACGGCTACACTGAACTTGGCATATCTTCAAGTACCCCCAGGAGTACGCGTACCCCCATTTGAGAACCACTGCCTTAGGAGACTAGATGTAAACAGAGGAAAGAGAGAGCGAGTGAGGTGGCCATTCCAAATACTTTTAAAATGCTACCCATATTGGATACTGTTTAGGAACATGAACTGCATTTCTTGACTGTACCAGTTGCTGGTGACAAAATCACAATAAAACGTTGGATGATCAGCATGGAAGGTGATGTCATCTGCAAAGACGTCCAACCTAGCTTAATCTCAGGGCTTGCTGCCCTTCTTGCCACCTACTATGTGTTCAACTTGGAATACCAAGAGGAAGGTCCTCGGACATTGGAATTTTTTCAAAGGTAAATCCTCTTGATACTGTTAAAATACTGTTAGGATATTTTATTTTATATTTCTCACCTCTGTTCAGGAATTTGACTTGTCATTTCCCCAATTTGGTGCCTTAAATCAATGACTCTTCTGTTCCTTTGTGGAACTTCTTATTAGGGACCGACGCACCAGTTTGACTCTAGGATACAGAGAAGGTAGGTAATGTGCAGGTAAAGATATGTTGACTGGGTCAAAGAAGGAAGCACCTGTTTGACCCCAGGATGCAGAAAAAGTAGGTAATTTGCAGGTAAAGATATGTTGACTGGATGATGGCAGGAAGCACCAGCTTGACCCGAGAATGCAGAGCAAGTAGGTAATGTGCGGGTGAAGATATGTTGAATGGGTAAAATGAGTGAAAGAGGGAAGCGCGGGTGTGGTCGAGGCCATGCAGACAAGGTAGGTATGTGCAGGTGAAGATATGTTGTATGGTGAAAGAAAGAAGCACCAGTGTGACCCAAGGATGCAGGGAAGGTAGGTAATGTGCAGGTAAAGATATGTTGAATGGGTGAAGGCAGGAAACACCAGCTAGACGCCAGGATACAGAGAAGGTAGGTAATGTGCAGGTAAAGATATGTTGAATGAGTAAAGGCAGGAAACACCAGCTTGACTCCAGGATACAGAGAAGGTAGGTAATGTGCAGGTAAAGATATGTTGAATGGGTGAAGGTAGAAAGCACCAGCGTGACCACACTATGCAGAGAAGGTAGGTAATGTGCAGGTAAAGATATGTTGAATGGGTAAAGGCAAGAAGCACCAGTGTGACCCCAGGATGCAGAGAAGATAGGTAATGAGCAGGTAACGATATGTTAAATGGGTGAAAGCAGGAAACATCAGCGTAAATACACGGTCCCGTAGATGGAGAGAAAACATAAAAAGAGAGAGGGATTGGGGAGGCTTTAGCATTGTCTTCCTCTCTGAATTTGTCTTAATGGGTTTTAGAGCATTCACTCATCTACAGCTGTGGTTATGGTATAGGCTCACATATATCCTAAAATTGATATTCATATTTGTGCAGTGCATATTCCTAAATAACAATGTGAGGGGGGTTCTGTATCGACTGCAAGTAATCTTCAATCACAACAGAATATCTAATATGCTTTCTCTCTTTTTTAGGCGATTCATTGGCGTTAACCCTGAGAGGGGAACAAAGGCTAGCCAGGGAAAGGTGGTGTCCAAGAAGACCGGGAAGCTGGTCCAGAAAAGGCAGCAACGGTAAATCCTCACGTAGCCACCCTTATAAAACATCTCACAGACTTTGAGTGGGGCTTTATGTAGCCGACAACTAAACACTGGACTCGTGTTCAGTGTTTTGTCTCCAGTTAGAAATTAAGTGGACATGTTATAAATGTTAAAATGCTTTACTGAAAATAAGAAGAATGCACTAAATGTACATTGAATGTATTTGATGCATTTTAAAATAATTGGTTAATAAAAACATAATCTTGCAAGGCCATTTCTCCAGTCATGTTTATGCCAGCAGATTGCAGGGGTTTTGATTTTGAAAAATTAAAAGTTCAACTCATTAACTTCTAGTGGCATTATACTGTAAAGCTCAGTCTATAGTGCTTACAATTATTTTACTGTAATTAACTGATAATGGATATTACAGTAGATACACTAAAATAACAGTGTAATGCCGCTAAACAGATGGCAGTATTATGCTGTGAAGCGTATATTTGATACAGCACAGTACTGTGATACTTTTTAAAGTAATAAACTGTAGTGATAAATCACAGTATGTGTGCTGTAGAAAAACAGTTTTATACTGGAACCATTAGCTGCCAGTAGGTTACTGTAATTAAACGGTGAAAATTCTTACAGTAAGGGAGAGACCCGCCACCCAGCGGAGAAAACTCATTTCGGCCACTTGTACCCGTGATCTTGTCCTTTCGGTCATAACCCAAAGCTCAAGACCATAGGTGAGGATGGGAACGTAGATTGACCGGTAAATTGAGAGCTTTTCCTTCTGGCGCAGCTCCTTCTTACCACAACGAATCGATATAGCGTCCTCATTACTGAAGACGCCGCACCGATCAGCCTGTGCATCTCACGATCCACTCTTCCCTCACTCATGAACAAGACTCCAGGTACTTGAACTCATCCACTTGGGGCAAGATCTCCTGCCCAACCTCGAGATGGCACTCCACCCTTTCCCGGGCGAGAACCTTGGACTTGGAGGTGCTGATTCTCATCCCAGTCGCTTCACACTCGGCTGCGAACCAATCCAATGAGAGCTGAAGATCCTGGCCAGATAAAGCCATGAGGACCACATCATCTGCAAAAAGGAGAGACCTAATCCTGCAGCCACCAAACCGGATCCCCTCAACGCCATGACTGCGCCTAGAAATTCTGTCCATAAAATGTATGAACACATTTGGTGACAAAGGGCAGCCAACACGAGGGTTGGACTCCGGTCCAACCCTCACTGGAAAGGGGTCCGACTTACTGCTGGCAATGCGGACCAAGCTCTGACACTGATCATACAGGGAGCGACCCGCCACAATCAGACATGCCGATACCCCATACTCTCTGAGCACTCCCCACAGGACTTCCCGGGGTGGCCACGGTCGAATGTCTTCTCCAAGTCCACAAAGCACATGTAGACTGGTTGGACAAACTCCCATGCACACTCAAGGACCCTGCCGAGAGTATAGATCTGGTCTACCGTTCCACGACCAGGACGAAGACCACACTGTTCGTCCTGGATCCGAGGTTCCTCCTCTCCAGTACACATGAATAGATCTTACCGGGAAGGCTGAGGAGTGTGATCTACGATAGTTGGAACACACCCTCCGGTTCCCCTTCTTAAAGAGAGGAACCACCACCCCGGTCTGCCAATCCAGAGGTACCGCCCCTGATGTCCACGCGATGTTGCAGAGTCTTGTCAACTAAAACAGCCCCACAGCATCCAGAGCCTTAAGGAACTCCGGACGGAGCTCATCCACCCCCGGGGCCTTGCCACCGAGGAGCTTTTTAACTACCTTGGCAACCTCAGCCCCAGAAATAGGAGAGCCCACCACATATTCCCCAGGCACTGCTTGGCCTGTCGGTATGCCCGCTGCCTCTGGAGTCCCATGAGCCAAAAGGACCAGATAAGCTCTTTCTTCAGCTTGACGGCATCCCGCACTGCTGGTGGCCACCAGCGGGTTCTAGGATTACCGCCACGACAGGCACCAAACACCTTGCGGCCACAGCTCCAATCAGCTGGCTTGACAAGAGAGGCACGGAACATGATCCATTCAGACTCAATGTCCAGCACCTCCTTTGTGACATGTTCAAAGTTCCTCCGGAGGTGGAAAAAGAAACTCTCTTTGACAGGAGACACTGCTAGGCATTCCCAAAAGACTCTCCCACCATCGGAGCCAGCTCACCAGGTGGTGATCGGTAGAAAGCTCGCCCCTCTCTTCACCCGAGTGTCCAAAACATGAGGCCGCAAATCCCATGACACAACTACAAAGTCAATAATGGAACTGCGGCCGAGGGTGTCTTGGTGCCAAGAGCACATATGGACACCCTTATGTTTGAACATTGTGTTTGTTATGGACAATCCGTGACGAGCACAAAAGTCCAATAACAAAGCACCGCTTGGGTTCAGATCCGGGTGGCCATTTTTCCCAATCACGACTCTCCAGGTTTCAAAGTCATTGCCAACATGAGCGTTGAAGACCCCCAGCAGAACAAGGGAATCACCCGAGGGAGCACTCTCAAGGGAATCCAAAAAGAGTGGGTACTCTGAGCTGCTGTTTGGTGCGTAAACACCAACAACAGTCAGGACCCGTCACCCAACCCGAAAGCGGAGGGAAGCTACCATCTCGTCTTCTGGGTTAAGTCCAACGTGCAGGCTTTGAGCCGGGGGGCAACAAGAATTGCCAACCCAGCCTCTCATTACTTGCAACGCCAGAGTGGAAGAGAGTCCAACCCCTCTTGAGAGAACAGGTTCCAGAGCCCTTGCTGTGCGTCGAAGTGAGTCCAGCTTTATCTAGCCGGGAACTTCTCCACCTCGCGAGGTGACGTTCCACGTCCCAAGAGCGAGCTTATGTAGCCGATAATCGGACCGCCAAGTGCCCTGCCTTCGGCTTCCGCCCAGCTAACACTGCACCCGACCTCTATGACCCAGCCCATGAGTGGTGAGCCTATTGCAGGGGGGACCCACGTTGCCTCTTCGAGCTGGGCCCCATGGGCACCAGTCGCTCGCCATCATGCCCCACCTCTGGGCCTGGCTCCACAGGGGAGCCACGGTGACCCGCGTCCGGGCGAGAAAATATCTAGGTCCTCGATTTGTACTTTTCATAAAGGTCTTTGAGCTGCTCTTTGTCTAAATCCTCACCTAGGACCTGTTTGTCTTGGGGGACCCTACCAGGGGGCATAGAAGCCCCCGGACAACATAGCTCCTAGGATCAGTGGGACACGCAAACCACAAAGGTGGCGGCTCAGAAAGCAGGTTATATAAACATAACTACAAAACCAAACATGCAAGATGTCTAAACATGCCTGTAATATTGTATCGATGTGAGTTTTACTAGAATCACATCAAGGTACAAGTGACTCTTACCTTGTTATCAAAAACACACGATGCAGTAGGATGGATTTAGCAGGGTCGGCCAGGTGAAATGAAGCTCGGTTGGACGAATTGTGGGCGGACCCAAGAAACAAGTCTGAAAAATACTGAATTACACTGTAGGTTTTACAGTTACTTACTGCTGGTCGATATTTTTTGAAAAATGCAACACAATTTACAGTACTTAACTGCATGTAAGAAGAACATGATAGGTTGATTGGCAACACTAAATTGGCCCTAGTGTGGGAATGTGAGTGTGAATGTTGTCTGTCTATCTGTGTTGGCCCTGCGATGAGGTGGCGACTTGTCCAGGGTGTACCCCGCCTTCCGCCTGATTGTAGCTGAGATAGGCTCCAGCGCCCCCCCGCGACCCCGAAGGGAATAAGCGGTAGAAAATGGATGGATGGATGGAGTATATAACTGTAATTTTATTTTTTATTTTTACAGTAATTTTTTACAGTGAAGGTCATTGGTGTCAAACTCTGGCCCGTGGGCCAAATTTGGCCCAACGTGTAATTTGACTTGGCCCTTGAGGCAATATCAAATTAACACTAAAGCTGGACCGTCGATTATACATTGCGGCAGTGCCGCGGTAACACCGCATTCACCGCAACTTCTAATAATTGCCAACCCTCCCGGGAGTGAATCCAGCACTCCTCACAATTTTTTTTTTCTTTTTTTCAGCTAGTCAAACGAGTGCCGGCCCAGTTTCATGTCAGTGCAGCTTCTACACCCACACACAATTGAATGCAACGCATACTTCATCAACAGCGATACAGGTTACACTGACGGTAGCCAAATAAAAAACTTTAACACTTTTAGAAATATACGCCACACTGTGAATCCACACCAAACAAGAATGACAAACACATTTCGGGAGAACATCCGCACCGTAACACAACATGAACACAACAGAACAAATACCCGGAACCCTTTGTAGCACTAAATCTTCCGGGACGCTACAAGGTGTGTGTGTGTGTGGGGGGGGGGGGGGGGGGGGGGGGGGGGGGGTTGGTGGTAGCGGGGGTGTATTTTGTAGCATCCCGAAAGAGTTAGTGCTGCAAAAGATTCTGTTTATGTTATGTTACGGTGCGGATGTTCTCCTGAAAAGTGTTTTTTATTTTTGTTTGGTGTGGGTTCACAGTGTGGCGTAGATTTCCAACAGTGTTAAAGTTTTTTATACTGGCACTCTCAGTGTAACCTGTATCGCTGTTGATGAAGTATGCGTTGCATTCATTTGTGTATGCGTGCTGAAGCTGCACATTTCTTGTGACTGGGTGTGAATGATGTTAGAATTGGGTGTATGAGATATGACTGTTGAACACCTTCGTTCGATAATGAAAGTTGCCTCAGCTCAAAGCCTGAGCCCCGACATTAAAGAACTAGCATCTAAAAAAAGATGCCAGGTATCTGGCTTGGGCACATCAAATTAGATCAGTGTGTTGCAAACTGAGCAGTTTAAAGTCCTGAATGGTTGTTTTATTCATTGTTATTTTATTTTCAAATTTATTAGCCTGTGGAAAAAGTTAATGTTGATATTTACCTCAGAAGGCTGCAAAATAGAAAAGAGGCATTCAATTTTTATTTAGATTGTATTTGATATGCAATTGATATTTTTTAATTATTATTATTATTATTTGAAACTCCATTTTGCATGTCACTATAAAGTTATATAAGCCTTGCTTGTTCAATATTCAATGCAAAACTTGTTTGGGTCCCTATGAAAAGGTTAATTTGTTCAACCTTGGCCCGCGGTTTTGTTCAGTTTTAAACTTTGGCCCACTCTGTATTTGAGTTTGACACCCCTGGTGAAGGTGAAGCTTTGTCATCCTGGAGGCCACGGGGAAGACCCAGGACACATTGGGAACACTATGTCTCCCGGCTGGCCTGGGAACGCCTCGGGATCCCCTGAGAAAAGGTCCTAGGTGAGGGATCAGACAAAGAGCAGCTCAAAGACCTTTATGAAAAGTACAAATCGAGGACCTAGATTTTTTCTCGCCCAGGCGCAGGTCACCGTGGCTCCCCTGTGGAGCCAGGCGCAGAGGTGGGGCACGATGGCGAGCGACTGGTGGCCGAGCCTGTCTCCATGGGGCCCTGCCGGACTCAGCTCGAAGAGGCAACGTGGGTCAACCCTCCAATGGGCTCACCACTCATGGGCCCATTGAGGTCATAGAGGTCGGATGCAGTGTGAACTGGGCGTCAGCCGAAGGCAGGGCACTTGGCGGTCCGATTATCGGCTACATAAGCTCGCTCTTGGGACGTGGAACGTCACCTCGCTGGGAGGGAAAGAGCCTGAGCTGGTGCGCGAGGTGAAGAAGTTCCGGCTAGATATAGTTGGACTCACTTCGACGCACAGCAAGGGCTCTGGAACCTGTTCTCTCAAGAGGGGCTGGACTCTCTTCCACTCTGGCGTTGCAAGCAATGAGAGGCTGGGGTGGCAATTGTTGTTGCTCAAAGCCTGCACGTTGGACTTTAACCCTGTAGACGAGATGGTAGCTTCCCTCCGCCTTCGGGTTGGGTGACGGGTCCTGACTGTTGTTTGTGTTTACGCACCAAACAGCATCTCAGAGTACCCACTCTTTTTGGATTCCCTTGAGGGAGTACTGGAGAGTGCTCCCTCGGGTGATTCCCTTGTTCTGTTGGGGGACTTCAATGCTCATGTTGGCAAGGACAGTGAAACCTGGAGAGTCGTGATTGGGAAAAATGGCCACCCGGATCTGAACCCAAGTGGTGCTTTGTTATTGGACTTTTGTGCTCGTCACGGATTGTCCATAACAAACACAATGTTCAAACATAAGGGTGATAAGGAAGAACTTTGAACATGTCACGAGGGAGGTGCTGGACATTGAGTCTGAGTGGACCATGTTCCGTGCCTCTCTTGTCGAGCCTGCTGATTGGAGCTGTGGCCGCAAGGTGTTTGGTGCCTGTCGTGGCGGTAATCCTAGAACTCGCTGGTGGCCACCAGCAGTGAGGGATGCCGTCAAGCTGAAGAAAGAGCCTATCGGGTCCTTTTGGCTCATGGGACTCCAGAGGCAGCGGGCATACCGACAGGCCAAGCAGTGCCTGGGGAATCTGTGGTGGACTCTTCTATTTCTGGGGCTTAGGTTGCCTAGGTAGTTAAAAAGCTCCTCTGTGGCGGATGAGTTCCTTAAGGCTCTGGATACTGTGGGGCTGTCTTGGTTGACAAGACTCTGCAACATCGTGTGAACATTGGGGGCGGTACCTCTGGATTGGCAGACCGGGGTGGTGGTTCCTCTCTTTAAGAAGGGGAACCGGAGGGTGTGTTCCAACTATCGTGAAACACACTCCTCAGCCTTCCCGGTAAGGTCTATTTATGTGTACTGGAGAGGAGGAAACTCGGATCCAGGACGAACAGTGTGGTTTTCGTCCTGGTCGTGGAACGGTAGACCAGGTCTATACTCTCGGCAGGGTCCTTGAGTGTGAAGCGACTGGGATGAGAATCAGCACCTCCAAGTCCAAGTCCATGGTTCTCGCGCAGGAAAGGGTCGAGTGCCATCTCCAGGTTGGGGAGGAGATCTTGCCCCAAGTGGAGGAGTTCAAGTACCTAGGAGTCTTGTTCACGAGTGAGGATTGAGTGGATCGAGAGATCCACAGGCGGATTGGTGCGGCGTCTTCAGTATTGAGGACGCTATATCGATCCGTTGTGGTGAAGAAGGAGCTGAACCAGAAGGAAAAGCTCTCAATTTACCGTCGATCTACGTTCCTAGCTTTGGGTTATGACCGAAAGGACAAGCGGCCGAAATGCGTTTCCTCTGCCGGGTGGTGGTCTCTCCCTTAGAGACAGGGTGAGAAGCTCTGTCATCCGGGAGGAACTCAAAGTAAAGCCGCTGCTCCTCCACATTGAGAGGAGCCATGAGGTGGTTCGGGCATCTGCTCAGGATGCCACCCGAACGCCTCTAGGGAGGTGTGGCAGGAGGCCACGGGGAAGACCTAGGACACATTGGAAAGACTATGTCCCCGGCTGGCCTGGGAACGCCTCGGAATACCCCGAGAAGAGCTGGACGAAGTGGCTGGGGAGAGGGAAGTCTGGGATTTTCTGCTCAGGCTGCTGCCCCCCGCAACCCGACCTCGGATAAGCGGAAGAAAATGGATGGATTTAGAATGACAGTTATACTGTCAGATTGAGTACAAAAACTAACTAAACCTTACACAATATAATGTTTCTAGTAAAACTCACAAAGATACATATCTCCAGGCATTATTAGCCATTTTGCATGTGTGGTTTAGGAGTTATGTTTAAATAAATAACTGTCAGATTGAGTGTGACAGTAAACTGTCATAGTGAGTAAAACCCTTATTTTGTATTTGCAAACCTTACAAAAACAACTAAATCTAGTTAAACTCACACAGATACAATATTACAGGCATTTTTAGACATAATGCATGTTTTGTTTTAGAGTAATGTTTATATAACTTTCATATTTAGTATGACAGCTATACTGTCATATTGAATAAAAAAAAAACTAACTTGTGTCTTTGCAAACCTTACAAAATACAATTTTTCTAGTAAAACTAACTAGATACATGCTCCAGGCATTATTACCCATTTTGCATGTGTTGTTTGAGTTATGTTTAAATAACTGTCATATTGAGTGTGACAGTATACTGTCATAAAACCCAATTTTTGTATTTGCAACCCTGATTCTAGTAAAACTCACATATATACAATATTACAGGCAGTTTTGGACATAATGCATGTTTGGCTTTGGAGTTATGTTTATATAACTTTCATATATAGTATGACAGCTAAACTGTTATATTGAGTAAAAAAACTAACTTGTGTTTGTCATGAAACCCAATTTTTGTATTAGCAAACCATACAACTGATTCAAATAAAACTCACATGGATTCAATATTACAGGCATTTTCAGACATTTTGCATGTTTGGTTTAAGAATTATGTTGTAATACATTTGTATTGCTTTTTTCACATTATCTCAGGATTTTTAGAACATTACTGTCATATTGAGTAAAAAAATGATTTTTGTGTTTGCAAGCCCTAAAAAAAGCATATGTTTCCAGTAAAACTCCCAAAGATGCATTATTTCAGGCATTATTAGCCATTTTTCAGGTGTGGTTTAGGAGTTATGTTTAAATAACTGTCATATTGAGTGTGGCGTTATACTGTCATATTGAGTTAAAAAAAACTAACTTGTGTCTTTGCAAACCTTACAAAAGAAAATGTTTCTAGCAACACTCACAAAAATATTTTTTTTCACGCTATTAGACATGTTTCATGTGTATTTAGAGTTATAATTAAATAACTTTCATATTGAGTGTTAAAGTTATAATGTCATTATGTGTAAAACCTAATTTTTGTATTTGCAAACCTTACAAAAACAATTGATTGTAGTAAAACTTACATAGATTCAATATTACAGACATTTTTAGACAATTTACATGTTTGGTTTAAATGTTGTGTTTGAATACATTTGTATTGCTTTTTTCGCATTATCTCAGGATTCTAAGATCATTACTTTCATATTGAGTAAAACACTACTTTTTGTTTTTGCAAACCTTACAAACTCACATAAATACATTATTACAGACATTTTTAGACATGATACATGTTTGGTTTTGGAGTTATGTTTATAAAACTTTTATATTTAGTATGACTGTTATACTGTCATATTGAATTAAAAAAACTAGCTTGTGTTTTTGCAAACTTTACAAAAGTTCATTTTTCTAGTAAAACTAACAAAGATACATGTCTCCAGGCATTATTACCCATTTTGCATGGGTTGTTTAGGAATTATGTTTAAATAAATTTTTATTGCTTTTTTCGCATTATCTCAGGATTCTTAGATCATTACTTTCATATTGAGTAAGAAAAACACTTTTTGTTTTTGCAAACCTTACAAACTCACATAAATACATTATTACAGCCATTTTTAGACAAAACACATGTTTGGTTTTGGAGTTATGTTTTGATAATTTTCATATTTAGTAGGACTGTTATACTGTCATATTTTAATTTTAAAAAACTAGGTTGTGTCTTTGCAAACTTTACACAATATCATTTTTCTAGTAAAACTAACAAAGATACATGTCTCCAGGCATTATTAGCCATTTTACATGGGTTGTTTAGGAATTATGTTTAAATAAATTTTTATTGCTTTTTTCGCATTATCTCAGGATTTTAAGATCATTACTTTCATATTGAGTAAAAAACTACTTTTTGTTTTTGCAAACCTTACAAACTCACATACATACATTATTATAGGTAATTTTAGACATGACACACGTTTGGTTCTGGAGTTATGTTTATATAACTTTCATATTTAGTATGACTGTTATACTGTCTTATTGAATAAAAACAACTAGCTTGTGTCTTTGCAAACTTTACAAAAGATACATTTTCTAGTAAAACTAACAAAGATACATGTCTCCAGGCATTATTACCCATTTTGCCTGGGTTGTTTAGGAGTTATGTTTGAATACATTTGTATTGCTTTATTCGCATTATCTCAGGATTCTAAGATCATTACTTTCATATTGAGTAAAAAACTACTTTTTGTTTTTGCAAACCTTACAAACTCACATAAATACATTATTACAGATATTTTTAGATATGACACATGTTTGGTTTTGGAATTATGTTTATATGACTTTCATATTTAATATGACTGTTATACTGTCATATTGAATTAAAAAAAACTAGCTTGTGTCTTTGCAAACTTTACAAAATATCATTTTTCTAGTAAAACTAACAAAGATACATGTCTCCAGGCATTATTAGCCATTTTGCATGGGTTGTTTAGGAATTATGTTTAAATACATTTTTATTGCTTTTTTCGCATTATCTCAGGATTTTAAGATCATTACTTTCATATTGAGTAAAAAACTACTTTTTGTTTTTGCAAACCTTACAAACTCACATAAATACATTATTACAGAAATGTTTAGACATGACACATGTTTGGCTTTGGAGTTATGTTTATATGACTTTCATATTTAGTATGACTGTTATACTGTCATATTGAATAAAAAAAAACTAGCTTGTGTCTTTGCAAACTTTACAAAAGATCATTTTTCTAGTAAAACTAACAAAGATACATGTCTCCAGGCATTATTACACATTTTGCATGGGTTGTTTAGGAATTATGTTTAAATACATTTTTATTGCTTTTTTCGCATTATCTCAGGATTTTAAGATCATTACTTTCATATTGAGTAAAAAACTACTTTTTGTTTTTGCAAACCTTACAAACTCACATTAATACATTATTACAGGCATTTTTAGACATGACACATGTTTGGTTTGGGAGTTATGTTTATATAACTTGCATATTTAGTATGACTGTTATACTGTCATATTGAATTAAAAAAAAACTAGCTTGTGTCTTTGCAAACTTTACAAAATATATTTTTTCTAGTAAAACTAACAAAGATACATGTCTCCAGGCATTATTAGCCATTTTGCATGGGTTGTTTAGGAATTATGTTTAAATACATTTTTATTGCTTTTTTCGCATTATCTCAGGATTCTTAGATCATTACTTTCATATTGAGTAAAAAACTACTTTTTGTTTTTGCAAACCTTACAAACTCACATAAATACATTATTACAGGCATTTTTAGACATGACACATGTTTGGTTTTGGAATTATGTTTATATGACTTTCATATTTAATATGACTGTTATACTGTCATATTGAATTAAAAAAAAACTAGCTTGTGTCTTTGCAAACTTTACAAAATATCATTTTTCTAGTAAAACTAACAAAGATACATGTCTCCAGGCATTATTGGCCATTTTGCATGGGTTGTTTAGGAATTATGTTTAAATACATTTTTATTGCTTTTTTCGCATTATCTCAGGATTTTAAGATCATTACTTTCATATTGAGTAAAAAACTACTTTTTGTTTTTGCAAACCTTACAAACTCACATAAATACATTATTACAGAAATGTTTAGACATGACACATGTTTGGTTTTGGAGTTATGTTTATATGACTTTCATATTTAGTATGACTGTTATACTGTCATATTGAATAAAAAAAACTAGCTTGTGTCTTTGCAAACTTTACAAAAGATCATTTTTCTAGTAAAACTAACAAAGATACATGTCTCCAGGCATTATTACCCATTTTGCATGGGTTGTTTAGGAATTATGTTTAAATACATTTTTATTGCTTTTTTCGCATTATCTCAGGATTTTAAGATCATTACTTTCATATTGAGTAAAAAACTACTTTTTGTTTTTGCAAACCTTACAAACTCACAATAATACATTATTACAGGCATTTTTAGACATGACACATGTTTGGTTTTGGAGTTAAGTTTATAACTTTCATAATTTGTATGACTGTTATACTGTCATATTGAATTAAAAAAAACTGGCTTTGTGTCTTTGCAAACTTTACAAAAGATCATTTTTCTAGTAAAACTAACAAAGATACATGTCACCAGGCATTATTACCCATTTTGCATGTGTTGTTTAGGAATTATGTCTAAAGACATTTTTATTGCTTTTTTCGCATTATCTCAGGATTCTAAGATCATTTCTTTCATATTGAGTAAAAAACTACTTTTTGTTTTTGCAAACCTTACAAACTCACATAAATACATTATTACAGGCATTTTTAGACATGACACATGTTTGGTTTTGGAATTATGTTTATATGACTTTCATATTTAATATGACTGTTCTACTGTCATATTGAATTAAAAAAAACTAGCTTGTGTCTTTGCAAACTTTACAAAATATCATTTTTCTAGTAAAACTAACAAAGATACATGTCTCCAGGCATTATTAGCCATTTTGCATGGGTTGTTTAGGAATTATGTTTAAATACATTTTTATTGCTTTTTTCGCATTATCTCAGGATTTTAAGATCATTACTTTCATATTGAGTAAAAAACTACTTTTTGTTTTTGCAAACCTTACAAACTCACATAAATACATTATTACAGAAATGTTTAGACATGACACATGTTTGGTTTTGGAGTTATGTTTATATGACTTTCATATTTAGTATGACTGTTATACTGTCATATTGAATAAAAAAAAACTAGCTTGTGTCTTTGCAAACTTTACAAAAGATCATTTTTCTAGTAAAACTAACAAAGATACATGTCTCCAGGCATTATTACCCATTTTGCATGGGTTGTTTAGGAATTATGTTTAAATACATTTTTATTGCTTTTTTCGCATTATCTCAGGATTTTAAGATCATTACTTTCATATTGAGTAAAAAACTACTTTTTGTTTTTGCAAACCTTACAGACTCACAATAATACATTATTACAGGCATTTTTAGACATGACACATGTTTGGTTTTGGAGTTAAGTTTATAACTTTCATAATTTGTATGACTGTTATACTGTCATATTGAATTTAAAAAAACTGGCTTTGTGTCTTTGCAAACTTTACAAAAGATCATTTTTCTAGTAAAACTAACAAAGATACATGTCACCAGGCATTATTACCCATTTTGCATGTGTTGTTTAGGAATTATGTCTAAAGACATTTTTATTGCTTTTTTCGCATTATCTCAGGATTCTAAGATCATTTCTTTCATATTGAGTAAAAAACTACTTTTTGTTTTTGCAAACCTTACAAACTCACATAAATACATTATTACAGAAATTTTTAGGCATGACACATGTTTGGTTTTGGAGTTATGTTTATATGACTTTCATATTTAGTATGACTGTTATACTGTCATATTGAATAAAAAAAAAACTAGCTTGTGTCTTTGCAAACTTTACAAAAGATCATTTTTCTAGTAGAACTAACAAAGATACATGTCTCCAGGCATTATTACCCATTTTGCATGGGTTGTTTAGGAATTTCTGTTTAAATACATTTTTATTGCTTTTTTCGCATTATCTAGGGATTTTAAGATCATTACTTTCATATTGAGTAAAAAACTACTTTTTGTTTTTGCAAACCTTACAAACTAACAATAATACATTATTACAGGCATTTTTAGACATGACACATGTTTGGTTTTGGAGTTAAGTTTATAACTTTCATAATTTGTATGACTGTTATACTGTCATATTGAATAAAAAAAAAACTGGCTTGTGTCTTTGCAAACTTTACAAAAGATCATTTTTCTAGTAAAACTAACAAAGATACATGTCACCAGGCATTATTACCCATTTTGCATGGGTTGTTTAGGACTTATGTTTAAAGACATTTTTATTGCTTTTTTCGCATTATCTCAGGATTCTTAGATCATTACTTTCATATTGAGTAAAAAACTACTTTTTGTTTTTGCAAACCTTACAAACTCACATAAATACATTATTACAGGCATTTTTAGACATGACACATGTTTGGTTTTGGAATTATGTTTATATGACTTTCATATTTAATATGACTGTTATACTGTCATATTGAATTAAAAAAAACTAGCTTGTGTCTTTGCAAACTTTACAAAATATCATTTTTCTAGTAAAACTAACAAAGATACATGTCTCCAGGCATTATTAGCCATTTTGCATGGGTTGTTTAGGAATTATGTTTAAATACATTTGTATTGCTTTTTTCGCATTATCTCAGGATTTTAAGATCATTACTTTCATATTGAGTAAAAAACTACTTTTTGTTTTTGCAAACCTTACAAACTCACAATAATACATTATTACAGGCATTTTTAGACATGACACATGTTTGGTTTTGGAGTTAAGTTTATAACTTTCATAATTTGTATGACTGTTATACTGTCATATTGAATTAAAAAAAACTGGCTTTGTGTCTTTGCAAACTTTACAAAAGATCATTTTTCTAGTAAAACTAACAAAGATACATGTCACCAGGCATTATTACCCATTTTGCATGGGTTGTTTAGGAATTATGTTTAAAGACATTTTTATTGCTTTTTTCGCATTATCTCAGGATTCTTAGATCATTACTTTCATATTGAGTAAAAAACTACTTTTTGTTTTTGCAAACCTTACAAACTCACATAAATACATTATTACAGGCATTTTTAGACATGACACATGTTTGGTTTTGGAGTTAAGTTTATAACTTTCATAATTTGTATGACTGTTATACTGTCATATTGAATTAAAAAAAACTGGCTTTGTGTCTTTGCAAACTTTACAAAGGATCATTTTTCTAGTAAAACTAACAAAGATACATGTCACCAGGCATTATTACCCATTTTGCATGTGTTGTTTAGGAATTATGTCTAAAGACATTTTTATTGCTTTTTTCGCATTATCTCAGGATTCTAAGATCATTTCTTTCATATTGAGTAAAAAACTACTTTTTGTTTTTGCAAACCTTACAAACTCACATAAATACATTATTACAGAAATTTTTAGACATGACACATGTTTGGTTTTGGAGTTATGTTTATATGACTTTCATATTTAGTATGACTGTTATACTGTCATATTGAATAAAAAAAAAACTAGCTTGTGTCTTTGCAAACTTTACAAAAGATCATTTTTCTAGTAGAACTAACAAAGATGCATGTCTCCAGGCATTATTACCCATTTTGCATGGGTTGTTTAGGAATTTCTGTTTAAATACATTTTTATTGCTTTTTTCGCATTATCTCAGGATTTTAAGATCATTACTTTCATATTGAGTAAAAAACTACTTTTTGTTTTTGCAAACCTTACAAACCTCACAATAATACATTATTACAGGCATTTTTAGACATGACACATGTTTGGTTTTGGAGTTAAGTTTATAACTTTCATAATTTGTATGACTGTTATACTGTCATATTGAATTAAAAAAAACTGGCTTTGTGTCTTTGCAAACTTTACAAAAGATCATTTTTCTAGTAAAACTAACAAAGATACATGTCACCAGGCATTATTACCCATTTTGCATGGGTTGTTTAGGAATTATGTTTAAAGACATTTTTATTGCTTTTTTCGCATTATCTCAGGATTCTTAGATCATTACTTTCATATTGAGTAAAAAACTACTTTTTGTTTTTGCAAACCTTACAAACTCACATAAATACATTATTACAGGCATTTTTAGACATGACACATGTTTGGTTTTGGAGTTAAGTTTATAACTTTCATAATTTGTATGACTGTTATACTGTCATATTGAATTAAAAAAAACTGGCTTTGTGTCTTTGCAACTTTACAAAGGATCATTTTTCTAGTAAAACTAACAAAGATACATGTCACCAGGCATTATTACCCATTTTGCATGTGTTGTTTAGGAATTATGTCTAAAGACATTGTTATTGCTTTTTTCGCATTATCTCAGGATTCTAAGATCATTTCTTTCATATTGAGTAAAAAACTACTTTTTGTTTTTGCAAACCTTACAAACTCACATAAATACATTATTACAGAAATTTTTAGACATGACACATGTTTGGTTTTGGAGTTATGTATATATGACTTTCATATTTAGTATGACTGTTATACTGTCATATTGAATAAAAAAAAACTAGCTTGTGTCTTTGCAAACTTTACAAAAGATCATTTTTCTAGTAGAACTAACAAAGATACATGTCTCCAGGCATTATTACCCATTTTGCATGGGTTGTTTATGAATTTCTGTTTAAATACATTTTTATTGCTTTTTTCGCATTATCTCAGGATTTTAAGATCATTACTTTCATATTGAGTAAAAAACTACTTTTTGTTTTTGCAAACCTTACAAACTCACAATAATACATTATTACAGGCATTTTTAGACATGACACATGTTTGGTTTTGGAGTTAAGTTTATAACTTTCATAATTTGTATGACTGTTATACTGTCATATTGAATTAAAAAAAACTGGCTTTGTGTCTTTGCAAACTTTACAAAGGATCATTTTTCTAGTAAAACTAACAAAGATACATGTCACCAGGCATTATTACCCATTTTGCATGTGTTGTTTAGGAATTATGTCTAAAGACATTTTTATTGCTTTTTTCGCATTATCTCAGGATTCTAAGATCATTTCTTTCATATTGAGTAAAAAACTACTTTTTGTTTTTGCAAACCTTACAAACTCACATAAATACATTATTACAGAAATTTTTAGACATGACACATGTTTGGTTTTGGAGTTATGTATATATGACTTTCATATTTAGTATGACTGTTATACTGTCATATTGAATAAAAAAAAACTAGCTTGTGTCTTTGCAAACTTTACAAAAGATCATTTTTCTAGTAGAACTAACAAAGATACATGTCTCCAGGCATTATTACCCATTTTGCATGGGTTGTTTAGGAATTTCTGTTTAAATACATTTTTATTGCTTTTTTCGCATTATCTCAGGATTTTAAGATCATTACTTTCATATTGAGTAAAAAACTACTTTTTGTTTTTGCAAACCTTACAAACTCACAATAATACATTATTACAGGCATTTTTAGACATGACACATGTTTGGTTTTGGAGTTAAGTTTATAACTTTCATAATTTGTATGACTGTTATACTGTCATATTGAATTAAAAAAAACTGGCTTTGTGTCTTTGCAAACTTTACAAAAGATCATTTTTCTAGTAAAACTAACAAAGATACATGTCACCAGGCATTATCACCCATTTTGCATGGGTTGTTTAGGAATTATGTTTAAAGACATTTTTATTGCTTTTTTCGCATAATCTCAGGATTCTTAGATCATTACTTTCATATTGAGTAAAAAACTACTTTTTGTTTTTGCAAACCTTACAAACTTACATAAATACATTATTACAGGCATTTTTAGACATGACACATGTTTGGTTTTGGAGTTATGTTTATATAACTTTTATATTTAATATGACTGTTATACTGTCATATTGAATTAAAAAAAACTAGCTTGTGTCTTTGCAAACTTTACAAAATATCATTTTTCTAGTAAAAATAACAAAGATACATGTCTCCAGGCATTATTAGCCATTTTGCATGGGTTGTTTAGGAATTATGTTTAAATACATTTTTATTGCTTTTTTCGCATTATCTCAGGATTCTAAAATCCTTACTTTCATATTGAGGAAAACACTACGTTTTGTTTTTGCAAACCTTACAAACTCACATAAATACATTATTATAGGCAATTTTAGACATGACACACGTTTGGTTCTGGAGTTATGTTTATATAACTTTCATATTTAGTATGACTGTTATGCTGTCTTATTGAAAAAAAAAAAACTAGCTTGTGTCTTTGCAAACTTTACAAAATATACATGTTCTAGTAAAACTAACAAAGATACATGTCTCCAGGCATTATTACCCATTTTGCCTGGGTTGTTTAGGAGTTATGTTTAAATACATTTTTATTGCTTTTTTCACATTATCTCAGGATTCTAAGATCATTACTTTCATATTGAGTAAAAAACTACTTTTTGTTTTTGCAAACCTTACAAACTCACATTAATACATTATTACAGGCATTTTTAGACATGACACATGTTTGGTTTTGGAGTTATGTTTATATAACTTTCATATTTAGTATGACTGTTATACTGTCATATTGAATAAAAAAAAAACTGGCTTGTGTCTTTGCAAACTTTACAAAAGATCATTTTTCCAGTAAAACTAAAAAGATACATGTTTCCAGGCATTATTAGCCATTTTGCATATGTTGTTTAGGAGTAATACATTTTTATTGCTTTTTTCGCATTATCTCAGGATTTTAAGAACATTACAGTCATATTGAGTAAAAAAACTACTTTTTGTGTTTGCAAGATTTAAAAAAGCATCAGTTTCGAGTAAAACGGCCAAGGATGCATTATTTCAGGCATTATTAGCCATTTTTCATGTGTGGTTTGAGTTATGGTTAAATAACTGTCACATACTGTCAGTTATGACATAGTAAGTAAAACCTAATTTATGTATTTGCAAACCTTACAAAATCATTTAAATCTAGTAAAACTCACATGGATTCAATATTACAGACATTTTTAGACATTTTGCATGTTTGGTTTAGGAATTATGTTGGAATCATTTTTATTAATTTGTTCGTATTATCTCAGAATTTTAGAACATTACTGTCATATTGAGTAAAAATATATTTTTTGTGTTTGCAAGCCTTAAAAAAGCATATGTTTCGAGTAAAACTTACAAGAATGCATTATTTCAGGCATTGTTAGTCATTTTTCATGTGTAGTTTAAGAGTTATGTTTAAATAACTGTCATATTGAGTGTGGCAGTTATACTGTCATATTGAGTAAAAAAACTAACCTGTCTTTGCAAACCTTACAAAAAAAATGTTTCTAGTAAACTCACAAAGATACATTTTTTCACGCTTTATTAGACATGTTTCATGTGTGGTTAGGAGTTATAAATAAATAATTGTCATATTGAGTGTTACAGTTTTGATGTCATTATGTGTAAAACCTAATTTTTGTATTTGCAAACCTTACAAAAACAATTGATTCTAGTAAAACTCATAAAATATATTCAATATTACAGTTATTATGTTTATATAACTTTCATATTTATTATGACTGTTATACTGTCATATTGAATAAAAAAAACTAGCTTGTGTCTTTGATATCTTTACAAAAGATCCTTTTTTTTAAACTAACAACGTTACATGTCTCCCTAGGCATTATTAGCCATTTTGCATGTGTTGTTTAGGAGTTAGGTTTAAATACATTTTTATTGCTTTTTTCCCATTATCTCAGGGTTTTAAGAACATTACAGTCAAGTAAAAAACTACTTTTTGTGTTTGCAAAATGTAAAACTCAGTAAAACTCCCAATGATTCATTATTTCAGGCATTATTAGCCATTTTTTTGTGTGGTTTATGAGTTATGTTTAAATAGCTGTCATATTGAGTGTGATTTGTCATTGTGAGTAAAACCTAATTTTTGTATTTGCAAACCTTACAAAAACAACCGATTCTAGGAAAACTCACATTGATACAATATTACAGGCATGTTTAGACATATTGCATGTTTGGTTTTGGAGTTATATTTATATAACCTGATTTCTGAGCCGCCACCTTTGTGGTTTGCGTGTCCCACTGATCCAGGAACTATGTTGTCCGGGGGCTTCTATGGTCTCCCAAGACAAACAGGTCCTTGGTGAGGGCTCAGACAAAGAGCAGCTCAAAGACCTTTATTAAAAGTACAATTGAGGACCTAGATTTTTTCTCGCCCGGACGCAGGTCACCGTGGCTCCCCTGTGGAGCCAGGCCCAGAGGTGTGGCACGATGGCGATTGACGGGCCTGTCCCCATGGGGCCCAGCCGTGCTCAGCTCGAAGAGGCAACGTGGATCCCCCCTCCAGGGCTCACCACTCATGGGCTGGGTCATAGAGGGTGCAGTGTGAGCTGGGCGGCAGCCGAAGGCAGGGCACTTGGTGGTCCCATTATCGGCTACATAAGCTCGCTCTTGGGACATGGAACGTCACCTCGCTGGGAGGGAAGGAGCCTGAGCTGGTGCTTGAGGTGGAGACGTTCCCGGCTAGATATAGTTGGACTCACAGCAAGGGCTCTGGAACCTGTTCTCTCAGAGGGGCTGGACTGAGCTGAACTTTCATTACTTGCAACGCCAGAGTGGAAGAGATTCCACACTGGCGTTGCAACTAATGAGAGGCTGGGGTGGCAATTCTTGTTGCCCCCCAATAGACGAGATGGTAGCTTCCTTCAGCCTTCGGGTTGGGTGACGGGTCCTGACTGTTGTTTGTGTTTACACACCAAACAGCAGCTCAGAGTACCAACTCTTTTTGGATTCCCTTGAGGGAGTACTGGAGAGTGCTCCCTCGGGTGATTCCCTTGTTCTGCTGGTGGACTTCAACGCTATGTTGGAAAAGACAGTGAAACTTGGAGAGTCGTGATTGGGAAAAATTGCCACCCGGATCTGAACCCAAGTGGTGCTTTGTTATTGGACTTTTGTGCTTGTCACGGATTGTCCATAACAAACACAATGTTCAAACATAAGGGTGTCCATATGTGCACTTGGCACAAGGACACCCTCGGCCGCATGATTGACTTTGTAGTTGTGTCATGGGATTTGCGGCCTCATGTTTTGGACACTCGGTGAAGAGAGGGGCAGAGCTTTCTACCAACCACCACCTGGTGGTGAGCTGGCTCCGATGGTAGGGGAGGATGCCGGTCAGACCTGGCAGGCCCAAACGCATTGTAAGGGTCTGCTGGGAACACCTAGCAGAGTCTCCTGAAGAACTTTGAACATGTCCGGAAGAACTTTGAACATGTCACGAGGGAGGTGCTGGACATTGAGTCTGAGTGGACCATGTTCCGTTCCTCTCTTGTTGAGCCATCTGATTGAAGCTGTGGCCCCAAGGTGTTTGGTGCCTGTCGTGGCGGTAATCCACCAGCAGTGAGGGATGCTGTCAAGCTGAAGAAAAAGCCACCGGGTCCTTTTGGCTCATGGGACTCCAGAGGCAGTGGGCATACCGACAGGCCAAGCGAGACCTCCTCAGTCCCACCAACACGTCTTCCTATGAGGAAACAGTGCCTGGGAAGTCTGTGGTGGGCTCTCCTATTTCTGGGGCTGAGGTTGCCAAGGTAGTTAAAAAGCTCCTCTGTGGCAAGGTATGAGCTCCGTCCGGAGTTCCTTAAGGCTCTGGATGCTGTGGGGCAGTCTTGGTTGACAAGACTCTGCAACATTGCGTCTACATCGGGGGCGGTACCTCTGGATTGGCAGACCGGGGTGGTGGTTCCTCTCTTTAAGAAGGGGAACCGGAGGGTGTGTTCCAACTATCGTAGATCACACTCCTCAGCCTTCCCGGTAAGGTCTATTCATGTGTAATGGAGAGGAGGAACCTCGGATCCAGGACGAACAGTGTGGTTTTCGTCCTGGTCGTGGAACGGTAGACCAGCTCTATACTCTCGGCAGGGTCCTTGAGTGTGCATGGGAGTTTGCCCAACCAGTCTACATAAGTTTTGTGGACTTGGAGAAGACATTCGACCTTGGCCCCCGGTAAATCCTGTGGGGAGTGCTCAGAGAGTATGGAGTATCGGCATGTCTGATTGTGGCGGGTGTCTCCCTGTATGATCAGTGTCAGAGCTTGGTCCGCATTGCCGGCAGTATGTCGGACCCCTTTCCAGTGAGGGTTGGACTCCGCCAAGGCTGCCCTTTGTCACCGATTCTGTTCATAACTTTAATGGACAGAATATCTAGGCGCAGTCATGGCTTTGAGGATCCCCTCAACGCCATGACTGCGCCTGGTTTGGTGGCTGCAGGATTAGGTCTCTGCTTTTTGCAGATGATGTGGTCCTGATGGCTTCAACTGGCCAAGATCTTCAGCTTTCACTGGATCGGTTCGCAGTGAAGAGACTGGGATGAGAATCAGCACCTCCAAGTCCGAGTCCATGGTTCTCGCCCGGGAAAGGGTGGAGTGCCATCTCGAGGTTGGGAAAGAGATCTTGCCCCAAGTGAAGGAGTTCAAGTACCTAGGAGTCTTGTTCACGAGTGAGGATAGAGTGGATTGTGAGATCTACAGGCGGATCGGTGCGGCGTCTTCAGTAATGAGGACGCTATATCGATCCGTTGTGGTGAAGAAGGAGCTGAGCCAGAAGGAAAAGCTTTCAATTTACCGGTCGATCAACGTTCCCATCCTCACCTATGGTCATGAGCTTTGGGTTATGACCGAAAGGACAAGGTTACGGGTACAAGCGGCCGAAATGAGTTTCCTCCGCCGGGTGGTGGGTCTCTCCCTTAGAGATAGGGTGAGAAGCTCTGTCATCTGGGAGGAACTCAGTGTAAAGCCGCTGCTCCTCCACATTGAGAGGAGCCAGATGAGGTGGTTCGGGCATCTGCTCAGGATGCCACCCGAACGCCTCCCTAGGTCCGAACGGCAGGAGGCCATGGGGAAGACCTAGGATACATTGGAAAGACTATGGCCTGGGAACGCCTCGGGATCCCCCGAGAAGAGCTGGACGAAGTGGCTGGGGAGAGGGAAGTCTGGGCTCTCTGCTTAGGCTGCTGCCCCCGCAACCCGACCTCGGATAAGCGGAAGAAAATGGATGGATTTAGTATGACAGTTATACTGTCATATTGAGTGTGACAGTATACTGTGATAAAACCCAATTTTTGTATTTGCAAACGTGATTCTAGTAAAACTCACATCTATACAATATTACAGGCAATTTTGGACATAATGCACGTTTGGTTTTGGAGTTATGTTCATATAACTTTAATATATAGTATGACATCAATACTGTTATAATGAGTAAAAAAACTAACTTGTGTCTGTCATAAAACTCAATTTTTGTATTTGCAAACCTTACAAAAACAAATGATTCTAGTAAAACTCACATGGATTCAATATTACAGGCATTTTTAGACATTTTGCATGTTTGGTTTAGGAATCATGTTGGAATACATTTGTATTGTTTTTTTCACATTATCTCAGCATTTTAAGAACTTACTGTCATATTGAGTAAAAAAAACTTTTTGTGTTTGCAAGCCTTAAAAAAACCGATTCTAGTAAAAACTCACATTGATACAATATTACAGACATGTTTAGACATCTTGCATGTTTGGTTTTGGAGTTATGTTTATATAACCTGCTTTCCGAGCCGCCACCTTTGTGGTTTGCGTGTCCCACTGATCCTAGGAGCTATGTTGTCCGGGGGCTTCTATGCCCCCTGGTAGGGTCCCCCAAGACAAACAGGTCCTAGGTGAGGAATCAGACAAAGAGCAGCTCAAAGACCTTTATGAAAAGTACAAATCGAGGACCTAGATATTTTCTCGCCCGGACGCGGGTCACCGTGGCTCCCCTGTGGAGCCAGGCCCAGAGGTGGGGCACGATGGCGAGCGACTGGTGCCCATGGGGCCCAGCTCGAAGAGGCAACGTGGGTCCCCCCTGCAATAGGCTCACCACTCATGGGCTGGGTCATAGAGGTCGGGTGCAGTGTTAGCTGGGCGGAAGCCGAAGGCAGGGCACTTGGCGGTCCGATTATCGGCTACATAAGCTCGCTCTTGGGACGTGGAACGTCACCTCGCGAGGTGGAGAAGTTCCCGGCTAGATAAAGCTGGACTCACTTCGACGCACAGCAAGGGCTCTGGAACTTGTTCTCTCAAGAGGGGTTGGACTCTCTTCCACTCTGGCGTTGCAAGTAATGAGAGGCTGGGTTGGCAATTCTTGTTGCCCCCCGGCTCAAAGCCTGCACGTTGGACTTAACCCAGAAGACGAGATGGTAGCTTCCCTCCGCTTTCGGGTTGGGTGACGGGTCCTGACTGTTGTTGGTGTTTACACACCAAACAGCAGTCTGAGCTGCTGTTTGGTGTGTAAACACCAACAACACTCTTTTTGGATTCCCTTGAGAGTGCTCCCTCGGGTGATTCCCTTGTTCTGCTGGGGGTCTTCAACGCTCATGTTGGCAACGACTTTGAAACCTGGAGAGTCGTGATTGGGAAAAATGGCCACCCGGATCTGAACCCAAGTGGTGCTTTGTTATTGGACTTTTGTGCTCGTCACGGATTGTCCATAACAAACACAATGTTCAAACATAAGGGTGTCCATATGTGCACTTGGCACCAGGACACCCTCGGCCGCAGTTCCATGATTGACTTTGTAGTTGTGTCATGGGATTTGCGGCCTCGTGTTTTGGACACTCGGGTGAAGAGAGGGGCGAGCTTTCTACCGATCACCACCTGGTTAGCTGGCTCCGATGGTGGGGTAGGATCCCGGACCGACCTGGCAGGCCCAAACGCATTGTGAGAGTCTTTTGGGAATGCCTAGCAGAGTCTCCTGTCAGAGAGAGTTTCTTTTTCCACCTCCGGAGGAACTTTGAACATGTCACAAAGGAGGTGCTGGACATTGAGTCTGAATGGATCATGTTCCGTGCCTCTCTTGTCAAGCCAGCTGATTGGAGCTGTGGCCGCAAGGTGTTTGGTGCCTGTCGTGGCGGTAATCCTAGAACCCGCTGGTGGCCACCAGCAGTGCGGGATGCCGTCAAGCTGAAGAAAGAGCTTATCTGGTCCTTTTGGCTCATGGGACTCCAGAGGCAGCGGGCATACCGACAGGCCAAGCAGTGCCTGGGGAATATGTGGTGGGCTCTCCTATTTCTGGGGCGGAGGTTGCCAAGGTAGTTAAAAAGCTCCTCGGTGGCAAGGCCCCGGGGGGGGGATGAGCTCCGTCCGGAGTTCCTTAAGGCTCTGGATGCTGTGGGGCGGTTTTAGTTGACAAGACTCTGCAACATCGCGTGGACATCAGGGGCGGTACCTCTGGATTGGCAGACCGGGGTGGTGGTTCCTCTCTTTAAGAAGGGGAACCGGAGGGTGTGTTCCAACTATCGTAGATCACACTCCTCAGCCTTCCCGGTAAGGTCTATTCATGTGTACTGGAGAGGAGGAACCTCGGATCCAGGACGAACAGTGTGGTTTTCGTCCTGGTCGTGGAACGGTAGACCAGATCTATACTCTCGGCAGGGTCCTTGAGTGTGCATGGGAGTTTGTCCAACCAGTCTACATGTGCTTTGTGGACTTGGAGAAGACATTCGACCGTGGCCACCCCGGGAAGTCCTGTGGGGAGTGCTCAGAGAGTATGGGGTATCGGCATGTCTGATTGTGGCGGGTCGCTCCCTGTATAATCAGTGTCAGAGCTTGGTCCGCATTGCCAGCAGTAAGTCGGACCCCTTTCCAGTGAGGGTTGGACCGGAGTCCAACCCTCGTGTTGGCTGCCCTTTGTCACCAAATGTGTTCATACATTTTATGGACAGAATTTCTAGGCGCAGTCATGGCGTTGAGGGGATCCGGTTTGGTGGCTGCAGGATTAGGTCTCTCCTTTTTGCAGATGATGTGGTCCTCATGGCTTTAACTGGCCAGGATCTTCAGCTCTCATTGGATTGGTTCACAGCCGAGTGTGAAGCGACTGGGATGAGAATCAGCACCTCCAAGTCCAAGGTTCTCGCCCGGGAAAGGGTGGAGTGCCATCTCGAGGTTGGGCAGGAGATCTTTCCCCAAGTGGATGAGTTCAAGTACCTGGAGTCTTGTTCATGGGTGAGGGAAGAGTGGATCGTGAGATGCACAGGCTGATCGGTGCGGCGTCTTCAGTAATGAGGACGCTATATCGATTCGTTGTGGTAAGAAGGAGCTGCGCCAGAAGGAAAAGCTCTCAATTTACCGGTCAATCTACGTTCCCATCCTCACCTATGGTCATGAGCTTTGGGTTATGACCGAAAGGACAAGATCACGGGTACAAGTGGCCGAAATGAGTTTTCTCCGCTGGGTGGCGGGTCTTTCCCTTACTGTAAGAATTTTCACCGTTTAATTACAGTAACCTACTGGCAGCTAATGGTTCCAGTATAAAACTGTTTTTCTACAGCACACATACTGATTTATCACTACAGTTTATTACTTTAAAAAGTATCACAGTACTGTGCTGTATCAAATATACGCTTCACAGCATAATACTGTCATCTGTTTAGCGGCATTACACTGTTATTTTAGTGTATCTACTGTAATATCCATTAACAGTTAATTACAGTAAAATAATTGTAAGCACTATAGACTGAGCTTTACAGTATAATGCCACTATATTTTCAGTAAAGCATTTTAACATTTATAACATGTCCACTTAATTTCTAACATTGTTATTTAGGAATATGCACAAATATTAATATCAATTTTAGGATATATGTGAGCCTATACCATAACCACAGCTGTAGATGAGTGAATGCTCTAAAACCCATTAAGACAAATTCAGAGAGGAAGACAATGCTAAAGCCTCCCCAATCCCTCTCTCTATTTATGTTTTCTCTCCATCTACGGGACCGTGTATTTACGCTGATGTTTCCTGCTTTCACCCATTTAACATATCGTTACCTGCTCATTACCTATCTTCTCTGCATCCTGGGGTCACACTGGTGCTTCTTGCCTTTACCCATTCAACATATCTTTACCTGCACATTACCTACCTTCTCTGCATAGTGTGGTCACGCTGGTGCTTTCTACCTTTACCCATTCAACATATCTTTACCTGCACATCACCTACCTTCTCTGTATCCTGGAGTCAAGCTGGTGTTTCCTGCCTTTACTCATTCAACATATCTTTACCTGCACATTACCTACCTTCTCTGTATCCTGGCATCTAGCTGGTGTTTCCTGCCTTCACCCATTCAACATATCTTTACCTGCACATTACCTACCTTCCCTGCATCCTTGGGTCACACTGGTGCTTCTTTCTTTCACCATACAACATATCTTCACCTGCACATACCTACCTTGTCTGCATGGCCTCGACCACACCTGTGCTTCCTTCTTTCACCCATTCAACATACCTTCACCCGCACATTACCTACCTTCCCTGCATAGTGGGGTCACACTGGTGCTTCCTGCCTTTACCCATTCAACATATCTTCACCCGCACATTACCTACTTGCTCTGCATTCTCGGGTCAAGCTGGTGCTTCCTGCCATCATCCAGTCAACATATCTTTACCTGCAAATTACCTACTTTTTCTGCATCCTGGGGTCAAACAGGTGCTTCCTTCTTTGACCCAGTCAACATATCTTTACCTGCACATTACCTACCTTCTCTGTATCCCAGAGTCAAACTGGTGCGTCGGTCCCTAATAAGAAGTTCCACAAAGGAACAGAAGAGTCATTGATTTAAGGCACCAAATTGGGGAAATGACAAGTCAAATTCCTGAACAGAGGTGAGAAATATAAAATAAAATATCCTAACAGTGTTTTAACAGTATCAAGAGGATTTACCTTTGAAAAAATTCCAATGTCCGAGGACCTTCCTCTTGGTATTCCAAGTTGAACACATAGTAGGTGGCAAGAAGGGCAGCAAGCCCTGAGATTAAGCTAGGTTGGACGCCTTTGCAGATGACATCACCTTCCATGCTGATCATCCAACGTTTTATTGTGACTTGGTCACCAGCAACTGGTACAGTCAAGAAATGCAGTTTATGTTCCTAAACAGTATCCAATATGGGTAGCATTTTAAAAGTATTTGGAATGGCCACCTCACTCGCTCTCTCTTTCCTCTGTTTACATCTAGTCTCCTAAGGCAGTGGTTCTCAAATGGGGGTACGCGTACTCCTGGGGGTACTTGAAGATATGCCAAGGGGTATGTGAGATTGTTTTTTAATATTCTAAAAATAGCAACAATTCAAAAATCCTTTATAAATATATTTATTGAATAATACTTCGACAAAATATGAATGTAAGTTCATAAACTGAACAACTAATCAAGTAGGCTATTCCATTCATTACCATAAAGCCAGAGTTTCCCCCATGCCATGATGGTTTGACCCTACCTGGCGGTGCCACACGGCACCAACTGTTAATCAACTATCCATGTAGAAAACAATGGAGGCTTGGTTAAAGCGTAGTGGACATGTTCCATAAATATTGTTGTTAAAGATTTCTTTTTTTGTGAAGAAATGTTGAGAATGAAGTTCATGAATCCAGATGGATCTCTATTACAATCCCCAAAGAGGGCACTTTAAGTTAATTACTTCTATGTGTAAAAATCTTTATTTATAATTGAATCACTTGGTTATTTTTCAACAAGTTTTTAGTTATTTTTATATCTTTCTTTCCAAATAGTTCAAGAAAGACCACAACAAATGAGCAATATGTTGCACTGTTATACAATTTAATAAATCAGAAACTGATGACATAGTGCTGTATTTTACTTCTTTATCTCTTTTTTTCAACCAAAAATGCTTTGCTCTGATTAGGGGGTACTTGAAGTTAAAAAAATTTCACAGGGGTACATCACTGAAAAAAGGTTGAGAACCACTGTCCTAAGGCAGTGGTTGTCAACCTTTTTTCAGTGCTGTGAACATTTTTTTAATGCAAGTAGACCTCCATGTCTTCATAACATGAATATCCTGAATTCTCAAGTTGCATATCACAATAGTCATCATCAGTGTTAATAACACAAGAGCTGCTTGGATTTGCTGTTGATCAAGTCAAACTTCGTTCAGTGTAGCCGTAGTGCTTCCTTGACACGTGCGATGTGAAAGTAGACTTAACTGTAAATCTTTTTTCACATTGACTGAAGGGGCACGCAACTGTCCTACCTTTGGTAATATGACTTTTCAAATGCAGGAGAAAGGCCCATATATCATCGCACTTCGCGCTACATGAGACAATATTACAAGGTAAACCTTCTGCGCTATACATATCAGTCCTACTCTTGCCATATTTATGACGACGGCTGTGAGTTTTGAAGGCTGAGAAGTTGGAAAAAACTATTGTGCATTTAGGGAAAGCACACTTAAACGATGCATTAGGCATACAACTATGACTTCGCATGTGTCTAACATACGCTACATTGCTGCAAGTCGTAGCACATATGTTGCAAGTTATCATCTTTTATGATGACTATGACAAAAAAGAAGAAAACTTAGCTAGCTAGCATGCGGCGGTACATGCGCGTGGTCAACGATAGTGTCTGTGATGCTGACTGTGACGCTATGTCATTTCGGACTTTATAAATATATATATAAAGTAATTCAAACAGAAAATGACACATCAAGGTACAAGTGACTCTTCCCTTGTTATCAAAAACACACGATGCAGTACGATGGATTTAGCAGGGTCGGCCAGGTGAAATGAAGCTCGGTTGGACGAATTGTGGGCGGACCCAAGAAACAAGTCTGAAAAATACTGAATTACACTGTAGGTTTTACAGTAACTTACTGCTGGTCGATATTTTTTGAAAAATGAAACAAAATTTACAGTACTTAACTGCATTTAAGAAGAACATGATAGGTTGATTGGCAACACTAAATTGGCTCTAGTGTGTGAATGTGAGTGTGAATGTTGTCTGTCTATCTGTGTTGGCCCTGCGATGAGGTGGCGACTTGTCCAGGGTGTACCCCGCCTTCCGCCTGATTGTAGCTGAGATAGGCTCCAGCGCCCCCCGCGACCCCGAAGGGAATAAGCGGTAGAAAATGGATGGATGGATGGAGTATATAACTGTAATTTTATTTTTTATTTTTACAGTAATTTTTTACAGTGAAGGTCATGGGTGTCAAACTCTGGCCCGTGGGCCAAATTTGGCCCAACGTGTAATTTGACTTGGCCCTTGAGGCAATATCAAATTAACACTAAAGCTGGACCGTCGATTATACATTGCGGCAGTGCCGCGGTAACACCGCATTCACCGCAACTTCTAATACTTGCCAACCCTCCCGGGAGTGAATCCAGCACTCCTCACAAATTTTTTTTTCTTTTTTTCAGCTAGTCAAACGATTGCCGGCCCAGTTTCATGTCAGTGCGGCTTCTACACCCACACACAATTGAATGCAACGCATACTTCATCAACAGCGATACAGGTTACACTGACGGTAGCCAAATAAAAAACTTTAACACTTTTAGAAATATACGCCACACTGTGAATCCACACCAAACAAGAATGACAAACACATTTCGGGAGAACATCCGCACCGTAACACAACATAAACACAACAGAACAAATACCCGGAACCCTTTGTAGCACTAAATCTTCCGGGACGCTACAAGGTGTGTGTGTGTGTGTGGGGGGGGTTTGGTGGTAGCGGGGGTGTATTTTGTAGCGTCCCGAAAGAGTTAGTGCTGCAAAAGATTATGGGTATTTGTTCTTTTGTGTTTATGTTATGTTACGGTGCGGATGTTCTCCTGAAAAGTGTTTTTTATTTTTGTTTGGTGTGGGTTCACAGTGTGGCGTAGATTTCCAACAGTGTTAAAGTTTTTTATACTGGCACTCTCAGTGTAACCTGTATCGCTGTTGATGAAGTATGCGTTGCATTCATTTGTGTATGCGTGCTGAAGCTGCACATTTCTTGTGACTGGGTGTGAATGATGTTAGAATTGGGTGTACGAGATATGACTGTTGAACACCTTCGTTCGATAATGAAAGTTGCCTCAGCTCAAAGCCTGAGCCCCGACATTAAAGAACTAGCATCTAAAAAAAGATGCCAGGTATCTGGCTTGGGCACATCAAATTAGATCAGTGTGTTGCAAACTGAGCAGTTTAAAGTCCTGAATGGTTGTTTTATTCATTGTTATTTTATTTTCAAATTTATTAGCCTGTGGAAAAAGTTAATGTTGATATTTACCTCAGAAGGCTGCAAAATAGAAAAGAGGCATTCAATTTTTATTTAGATTGTATTTGATATGCAATTGATATTTTTTAATTATTATTATTATTATTCGAAACTCCATTTTGCATGTCACTATAAAGTTATATAAGCCTTGCTTGTTCAATATTCAATGCAAAACTTGTTTGGGTCCCTATTAAAAGGTTAATTTGTTCAACCTTGGCCCGCGGCTTTGTTCAGTTTTAAACTTTGGCCCACTCTGTATTTGAGTTACCCCCCCCCCCCCCCCCCCCCCGGTGAAGGTGAAGCTCTGTCATCCTGGAGGCCACGGGGAAGACCCAGGACACATTGGGAACACTATGTCTCCCGGCTGGCCGGGGAACGCCTCGGGATCCCCTGAGAAAAGGTCCTAGGTGAGGGATCAGACAAAGAGCAGCTCAAAGACCTTTATGAAAAGTACAAATCGAGGACCTAGATTTTTTCTCGCCCAGGCGCAAGTCACCGTGGCTCCCCTGTGGAGCCAGGCGCAGAGGTGGGGCACGATGGCGAGCGACTGGTGGCCGAGCCTGTCTCCATGGGGCCCTGCCGGACTCAGCTCGAAGAGGCAACGTGGGTCAACCCTCCAATGGGCTCACCACTCATGGGCCCATTGAGGTCATAGAGGTCGGATGCAGTGTGAACTGGGCGGCAGCCGAAGGCAGGGCACTTGGCGGTCCGATTATCGGCTACATAAGCTCGCTCTTTGGACGTGGAACGTCACCTCGCTGGGAGGGAAAGAGCCTGAGCTGGTGCGCGAGGTGAAGAAGTTCCGGCTAGATATAGTTGGACTCACTTCGATGCACAGCAAGGGCTCTGGAACCTGTTCTCTCAAGAGGGGCTGGACTCTCTTCCACTCTGGCGTTGCAAGCAATGAGAGGCTGGGGTGGCAATTGTTGTTGCTCAAAGCCTGCACGTTGGACTTTAACCCAGTAGCCGAGATGGTAGCTTCCCTCCGCCTTCGGGTTGGGTGACGGGTCCTGACTGTTGTTTGTGTTTACGCACCAAACAGCAGCTCAGAGTACCCACTCTTTTTGGATTCCCTTGAGGGACTACTGGAGAGTGCTCCCTCGGGTGATTCCCTTGTTCTGTTGGGGGACTTCAATGCTCATGTTGGCAAGGACAGTGAAACCTGGAGAGTCGTGATTGGGAAAAATGGCCACCCGGATCTGAACCCAAGTGGTGCTTTGTTATTGGACTTTTGTGCTCGTCACGGATTGTCCATAACAAACACAATGTTCAAACATAAGGAAGAACTTTGAACATGTCACGAGGGAGGTGCTGGACATTGAGTCTGAGTGGACCATGTTCCGTGCCTTTCTTGTCGAGCCTGCTGATTGGAGCTGTGGCCGCAAGGTGTTTGGTGCCTGTCGTGGCGGTAATCCTAGAACTCGCTGGTGGCCACCAGCAGTGAGGGATGCCGTCAAGCTGAAGAAAGAGCCTATCGGGTCCTTTTGGCTCATGGGACTCCAGAGGCAGCGGGCATACCGACAGGCCAAGCAGTCCCTGGGGAATCTGTGGTGGACTCTCCTATTTCTGGGGCTTAGGTTGCCTAGGTAGTTAAAAAGCTCCTCTGTGGCAAGGCCCCGGTGGTGGATGAGTTCCTTAAGGCTCTGGATACTGTGGGGCTGTCTTGGTTGACAAGACTCTGCAACATCGCGTGAACATTGGGGGCGGTACCTCTGGATTGGCAGACCGGGGTGGTGGTTCCTCTCTTTAAGAAGGGGAACCGGAGGGTGTGTTCCAACTATCGTGAAACACACTCCTCAGCCTTCCCGGTAAGGTCTATTCATGTGTACTGGAGAGGAGGAAACAGTGTGGTTTTCGTCCTGGTCGTGGAACGGTAGCAGGTCTATACTCTCGGCAGGGTCCTTGAGTGTGAAGCGACTGGGATGAGAATCAGCACATCCAAGTCCAAGTCCATGGTTCTCGCGCAGGAAAGGGTCGAGTGCCATCTCCAGGTTGGGGAGGAGATCTTGCCCCAAGTGGAGGAGTTCAAGTACCTAGGAGTCTTGTTCACGAGTGAGGATAGAGTGGATCGAGAGATCCACAGGCGGATTGGTGCGGCGTCTTCAGTATTGAGGACGCTATATCGATCCGTTGTGGTGAAGAAGGAGCTGAGCCAGAAGGAAAAGCTCTCAATTTACCGTCGATCTACGTTCCCAGCTTTGGGTTATGACCGAAAGGACAAGCGGCCGAAATGTGTTTCCTCTGCCGGGTGGTGGGTCTCTCCCTTAGAGACAGGGTGAGAAGCTCTGTCATCCGGGAGGAACTCAAAGTAAAGCCGCTGCTCCTCCACATTGAGAGGAGCCATGAGGTGGTTCGGGCATCTGCTCAGGATGCCACCCGAACGCCTCTAGGGAGGTGTGGCAGGAGGCCACGGGGAAGACCTAGGACACATTGGAAAGACTATGTCCCCGGCTGGCCTGGGAACGCCTCGGAATACCCCGAGAAGAGCTGGACGAAGTGGCTGGGGAGAGGGAAGTCTGGGATTTTCTGCTCAGGCTGCTGCCCCCGCAACCCGACCTCGGATAAGCGGAAGAAAATGGATGGATTTAGAATGACAGTTATACTGTCAGATTGAGTACAAAAACTAACTAAACCTTACACAATATAATGTTTCTAGTAAAACTCACAAAGATACATATCTCCAGGCATTATTAGCCATTTTGCATGTGTGGTTTAGGAGTTATGTTTAAATAAATAACTGTCAGATTGAGTGTGACAGTAAACTGTCATAGTGAGTAAAACCCTTATTTTGTATTTGCAAACCTTACAAAAACAACTAAATCTAGTTAAACTCACACAGATACAATATTACAGGCATTTTTAGACATAATGCATGTTTGGTTTTAGAGTAATGTTTATATAACTTTCATATTTAGTATGACAGCTATACTGTCATATTGAATAAAAAAAACAACTAACTTGTGTCTTTGCAAACCTTACAAAATACAATTTTTCTAGTAAAACTAACTAGATACATGCTCCAGGCATTATTAGCCATTTTGCATGTGTTGTTTGAGTTATGTTTAAATAACTGTCATATTGAGTGTGACAGTATACTGTCATAAAACCCAATTTTTGTATTTGCAACCCTGATT
Organism: Entelurus aequoreus; assembly: GCF_033978785.1. Taxonomy (NCBI): domain Eukaryota; kingdom Metazoa; phylum Chordata; class Actinopteri; order Syngnathiformes; family Syngnathidae; genus Entelurus; species Entelurus aequoreus. The sequence continues at coordinate 62,177,795 of NC_084737.1, forward strand.
CTAGTAAAACTCACATATATACAATATTACAGGCAGTTTTGGACATAATGCATGTTTAGTTTTGGAGTTATGTTTATATAACTTTCATATATAGTGTGACAGCTAAACTGTTATATTGAGTAAAAAAACTAACTAGTGTTTGTTATAAAACCCAATTTTTGTATTAGCAAACCATACAACTGATTCAAATAAAATTCACATGGATTCAATATTACAGGCATTTTCAGACATTTTGCATGTTTGGTTTAGGAATTATGTTGTAATACATTTGTATTGCTTTTTTCACATTATCTCAGGATTTTTAGAACATTACTGTCATATTGAGTAAAAAAATAATTTTTGTGTTTGCAAGCCTTAAAAAAAGCATATGTTTCCAGTAAAACTCCCAAAGATGCATTATTTCAGGCATTATTAGCCATTGTTCAGGTGTGGTTTAGGAGTTATGTTTAAATAACTGTCATATTGAGTGTGGCGTTATACTGTCATATTGAGTTAAAAAAAAACTAACTTGTGTCTTTGCAAACCTTACAAAATAAAATGTTTCTAGCAACACTCACAAAGATAATTTTTTTCACGCTATTAGACATGTTTCATGTGTATTTAGGAGTTATAATTAAATAACTTTCATATTGAGGTTTAAAGTTATAATGTCATTATGTGTAAAACCTAATTTTTGTATTTGCAAACCTTACAAAAACAATTGATTCTAGTAAAACTTACATAGATTCAATATTACAGGCATTTTTAGACAATGTACATGTTTGGTTTAAAAGTTGTGTTTGAATAGATTTGTATTGCTTTTTTTCGCATTATCTCAGGATTCTAAGATCATTACTTTCATATTAAGTAAAACACTACTTTTTGTTTTTGCAAACCTTACAAACTCACATAAATACATTATTACAGACATTTTTAGACATGACACATGTTTGGTTTTGGAGTTATGTTTATATAACTTTTATATTTAGTATGACTGTTATACTGTCATATTGAATTAAAAAAACTAGCTTGTGTCTTTGCAAACTTTACAAAAGTTCATTTTTCTAGTAAAACTAACAAAGATACATGTCTCCAGGCATTATTACCCATTTTGCATGGGTTGTTTAGGAATTATGTTTAAATACATTTTTATTGCTTTTTTCGCATTATCTCAGGATTCTCAGATCATTACTTTCATTTTGAGTAAAAAACTACTTTTTGTTTTGGCAAACCTTACAAACTCACATAAATACATTATTACAGCCATTTTTAGACATAACAAATGTTTGGTTTTGGAGTTATGTTTTGATAATTTTCATTTTTATTAGGACTGTTACACTGTCATATTTAATTTTAAAAAACTAGCTTGTGTCTTTGCAAACTTTACAAAATATCATTTTTCTAGTAAAACTAACAAAGATACATGTCTCCAGGCATTATTAGCCATTTTGCATGGGTTGTTTAGGAATTATGTTTAAATACATTTTTATTGCTTTTTTCGCATTATCTCAGGATTCTAAAATCCTTACTTTCATATTGAGGAAAAAACTACTTTTTGTTTTTTAAACCTTACAAACTCACATAAATACATTATTATAGGCAATTTTAGACATGACACACGTTTGGTTCTGGAGTTATGTTTATATAACTTTCATATTTAGTATCTTATTGAATAAAAACAACTAGCTTGTGTCTTTGCAAACTTTACAAAAGATACATTTTCTAGTAAAACTAACAAAGATACATGTCTCCAGGCATTATTACCCATTTTGCCTGGGTTGTTTAGGAGTTATGTTTAAATACATTTTTATTGCTTTTTTCGCATTATCTCAGGATTCTAAGATCATTATTTTCATATTGAGTAAAAAACTACTTTTTGTTTTTGCAAACCTTACAAACTCACATTAATACATTATTAGAGGCATTTTTAGACATGACACATGTTTGGTTTTGGAGTTATGTTTATATAACTTTCATATTTAGTATGACTGATATACTGTCATATTGAATAAAAAAAAAACTGGCTTGTGTCTTTGCAAACTTTACAAAAGATAATTTTTCCAGTAAAACTAACAAAGATACATGTTTCCAGGCATTATTAGCCATTTTGCATATGTTGTTTAGGAGTAATGTTTAAATACATTTTTATTGCTTTTTTCGCGTTATCTCAGGATTTTAAGAACATTACAGTCATATTGAGTAAAAAAAACTACTTTTTGTGTTTGCAAGATTTAAAAAAGCATGTGTTTCGAGTAAAACGGCCAAGGATGCATTATTTCAGGCATTATTAGCCATTTTTCATGTGTGGTTTGAGTTATGGTTAAATAACTGTCATATACTGTCAGTTATGACATAGTAAGTAAAACCTAATTTATGTATTTGCAAACCTTACAAAATCATTTAAATCTAGTAAAACTCACATGGATTCAATATTACAGACATTTTTAGACATTTTGCATGTTTGGTTTAGGAATTATGTTGGAATCATTTTTATTAATTTGTTCGTATTATCTCAGAATTTTAGAACATTACTGTCATATTGAGTAAAAAAATAATTTTTGTGTTTGCAAGCCTTAAAAAAGCATATGTTTCGAGTAAAACTTACAAGAATGCATTATTTCAGGCATTGTTAGTCATTTTTCATGTGTAGTTTAAGAGTTATGTTTAAATAACTGTCATATTGAGTGTGGCAGTTATACTGTCATATTGAGTAAAAAAAACTAACCTGTCTTTGTAAACCTTACAAAAGAAAATGTTTCTAGTAACACTCACAAAGATACATTTTTTCACGCTTTATTAGACATGTTTCATGTGTGGTTAGGAGTTATAAATAAATAATTGTCATATTGAGTGTTACAGTTTTAATGTCATTATGGGTAAAACATAATTTTTGTATTTGCAAACCTTACAAAAACAATTGATTCTAGTAAAACTTATATAGATTCAATATTACAGGCATTTGTAGACATTTTACATGTTTGGTTTAAAATTTGTGTTTGAATACATTTGTATTGCTTTTTTCGCATTATCTCAGGATTCTAAGAACATTACTTTCATATTGAGTAAAAAACTACTTTTTGTTTTTGCAAACCTTACAAACTCACATAAATACATTATTACAGGCATTTTTAGACATGACACATGTTTGGTTTTGGAGTTATGTTTATATAACTTTCATATTTAGTATGACTGTTATACTGTCATATTGAATAAAAAAAACTAGCTTGTGTCTTTGATATCTTTACAAAAGATCATTTTTTTAAACTAACAACGTTACATGTCTCCCTAGGCATTATTAGCCATTTTGCATGTGTTGTTTAGGAGTTAGGTTTAAATACATTTTTATTGCTTTTTTCCCATTATCTCAGGGTTCTAAGAACATTACAGTCAAGTAAAAAACTACTTTTTGTGTTTGCAAAATGTAAAACTCAGTAAAAGTCCCAATGATTCATTGTTTCAGGCATTATTAGCCATTTTTTTGTGTAGTTTATGAGTTATGTTTAAATAACTGTCATATCGAGTGTGATTTTGTCATTGTGAGTAAAACCTAATTTTTGTATTTGCAAACCTTACAAAAACAACCGATTCTAGGAAAACTCACATTGATACAATATTACAGGCATGTTTAGACATATTGCATGTTTGGTTTTGGAGTTATATTTATATAACCTGCTTTCTGAGCCGCCACCTTTGTGGTTTGCGTGTCCCAGTGATCCAGGAACTATGTTGTCCGGGGGCTTCTATGGTCTCCCAAGACAAACAGGTCCTAGGTGAGGGATCAGACAAAGAGCAGCTCAAAGACCTTTATTAAAAGTACAATTGAGGACCTAGATTTTTTCTCGCCCGGACGCAGGTCACCGTGGCTCCCCTGTGGAGCCAGGCCCAGAGGTGTGGCACGATGGCGATTGACGGGCCTGTCCCCATGGGGCCCAGCCGTGCTCAGCTCGAAGAGGCAACGTGGATCCCCCCTCCAGGGCTCACCACTCATGGGCTGGGTCATAGAGGGTGCAGTGTGAGCTGGGCGGCAGCCGAAGGCAGGGCACTTGGTGGTCCCATTATCGGCTACACATGGAACGTCACCTCGCTGGGAGGGAAGGAGCCTGAGCTGGTGCATGAGGTGGAGACGTTGCCGGCTAGATATAGTTGGACTCACAGCAAGGGCTCTGGAACCTGTTCTCTCAGAGGGGCTGGACTGAGCTGAACTTTCATTACTTGCAACGCCAGAGTGGAAGAGATTCCACACTGGCGTTGCAACTAATGAGAGGCTGGGGTGGCAATTCTTGTTGCCCCCCAGCTCAAAGCCTGCACGTTGGACTTTAAACCCAATAGACGAGATGGTAGCTTCCTTCAGCCTTCGGGTTGGGTGACGGGTCCTGATTGTTGTTTGTGTTTACACACCAAACAGCAGCTCAGAGTACCAACTCTTTTTGGATTCCCTTGAGGGAGTACTGGAGAGTGCTCCCTCGGGTGATTCCCTTGTTCTGCTGGTGGACTTCAACGCTATGTTGGCAACGACAGTGAAACCTGGAGAGTCGTGATTGGGAAAAATGGCCACCCGGATCTGAACCCAAGAGGTGCTTTGTTATTTGACTTTTGTGCTTGTCACGGATTGTCCATAACAAACACAATGTTCAAACATAAGGGTGTCCATATGTGCACTTGGCACAAGGACACCCTCGGCCGCATGATTGACTTTGTAGTTGTGTCATGGGATTTGCGGCCTCATGTTTTGGACACTCGGTGAAGAGAGGGGCAGAGCTTTCTACCAACCACCACCTGGTGGTGAGCTGGCTCCGATGGTAGGGGAGGATGCCGGTCAGACCTGGCAGGCCCAAACGCTTGTAAGGGTCTGCTGGGAACACCTAGCAGAGTCTCCTGAAGAACTTTGAACATGTCCGGAAGAACTTTGAACATGTCACGAGGGAGGTGCTGGACATTGAGTCTGAGTGGACCATGTTCCGTTCCTCTCTTGTTGAGCCAGCTGATTGAAGCTGTGGCCGCAAGGTGTTTGGTGCCTGTCGTGGCGGTAATCCACCAGCAGTGAGGGATGCTGTCAAGCTGAAGAAAGAGCCACCGGGTCCTTTTGGCTCATGGGACTCCAGAGGCAGTGGGCATACCGACAGGCCAAGCGAGACCTCCTCAGTCCCACCAACACGTCTTCCTATGAGGAAACAGTGCCTGGGAAGTCTGTGGTGGGCTCTCGTATTTCTGGGGCTGAGGTTGCCAAGGTAGTTAAAAAGCTCCTCGGTGGCAAGGCCCCGGGGGTATGAGCTCCGTCCGGAGTTCCTTAAGGCTCTGGATGCTGTGGGGCAGTCTTGGTTGACAAGACTCTGCAACATTGCGTCTACATCGGGGGCGGTACCTTTGGATTGGCAGACCGGGGTGGTGGTACCTCTCTTTAAGAAGGGGAACCGGAGGGTGTGTTCCAACTATCGTAGATCACACTCCTTAGCCTTCCCGGTAAGGTCTATTCACGTGTAATGGAGAGGAGGAACCTCGGATCCAGGACGAACAGTGTGGTTTTCGTCCTGGTCGTGGAATGGTAGACCAGCTCTATACTCTCGGCAGGGTCCTTGAGTGTGCATGGGAGTTTGCCCAACCAGTCTACATAAGTTTTGTGGACTTGGAGAAGACATTCGACCTTGGCCCCCGGTAAATCCTGTGGGGAGTGCTCAGAGAGTATGGAGTATCGGCATGTCTGATTGTGGCGGGTGTCTCCCTGTATGATCAGTGTCAGAGCTTGGTCCGCATTGCCGGCAGTATGTCGGACCCCTTTCCAGTGAGGGTTGGACTCCGCCAAGGCTGCCCTTTGTCACCGATTCTGTTCATAACTTTAATGGACAGAATATCTAGGCGCAGTCATGGCTTTGAGGATCCCCTCAACGCCATGACTGCGCCTGGTTTGGTGGCTGCAGGATTAGGTCTCTGCTTTTTGCAGATGATGTGGTCCTGATGGCTTCAACTGGCCAAGATCTTCAGCTTTCATTGGATCGGTTCGCAGTGAAGCGACTGGGATGAGAATCAGCACCTCCAAGTCCGAGTCCATGGTTCTCGCCCGGGAAAGGGTGGAGTGCCATCTCGAGGTTGGGAAAGAGATCTTGCCCCAAGTGAAGGAGTTCAAGTACTTAGGAGTCTTGTTCACGAGTGAGGATAGAGTGGATTGTGAGATCTACAGGCGGATCGGTGCGGCGTCTTCAGTAATGAGGACTCTATATCGATCCGTTGTGGTGAAGAAGGAGCTGAGCCAGAAGGAAAAGCTTTCAATTTACCGATCGATCAACGTTCCCATCCTCACCTATGGTCATGAGCTTTGGGTTATGACCGAAAGGACAAGGTCACGGGTACAAGCGGCCGAAATGAGTTTCCTCCGCCGGGTGGTGGGTCTCTCCCTTAGAGATAGGGTGAGAAGCTCTGTCATCTGGGAGGAACTCAGTGTAAAGCCGCTGCTCCTCCACATTGAGAGGAGCCAGATGAGGTGGTTCGGGCATCTGCTCAGGATGCCACCCGAACGCCTCCCTAGGTCCGAACGGCAGGAGGCCATGGGGAAGACCTAGGATACATTGGAAAGACTATGGCCTGGGAATGCCTCAGGATCCCCCGAGAAGAGCTGGACGAAGTGGCTGGGGGGAGGGAAGTCTGGGCTCTCTGCTTAGGCTGCTGCCCCCGCAACCCGACCCCGGATAAGCGGAAGAAAATGGATGGATTTAGTATGACAGTTATACTGTCATATTGAGTGTGACAGTATACTGTCATAAAACCAAATTTTTGTATTTGCTGATTCTAGTAAAACTCACATCTATACAATATTACAGGCAATTTAGGACATAATGCACGTTTGGTTTTGGAGTTATGTTTATATAACTTTAATATATAGTATGACATCTATACTGTTATAATGATTAAAAAAACTAACTTGTGTCCGTCATAAAACTCAATTTTTGTATTTGCAAACCTTACAAAAACAAATGATTCTAGTAAAACTCACATGGATTCAATATTACAGGCATTTTTAGACATTTTGCATGTTTGGTTTAGGAATTATGTTGGAATACATTTGTAATGCTTTTTTCACATTATCTCAGCATTTTAAGAACTTACTGTCATATTGAGTAAAAAAAACTTTTTGTGTTTGCAAGCCTTAAAAAAACAACCGATTCTAGTAAAACTCACATTGATACAATATTACAGGCATGTTTAGACATCTTGCATGTTTGGTTTTGGAGTTATGTTTATATAACCTGCTTTCTGAGCTGCCACCTTTGTGGTTTGCGTGTCCCACTGATCCTAGGAGCTATGTTGTCCGGGGGCTTCTATGCCCCCTTGTAGGGTCCCCCAAGACAAACAGGTCCTAGGTGAGGAATCAGACAAAGAGCAGCTCAAAGACCTTTATGAAAAGTACAAATCGAGGACCTAGATATTTTCTCGCCCGGACGCGGGTCACCGTGGCTCCCCTGTGGAGCCAGGCCCAGAGGTGGGGCACGATGGCGAGCGACTGGTGCCCATGGGGCCCAGCTCGAAGAGGCAACGTGGGTCCCCCCTGCAATAGGCTCACCACTCATGGGCTAGGTCATAGAGGTCGGGTGCAGTGTTAGCTGGGCGGAAGCCGAAGGCAGGGCACTTGGCGGTCCGATTATCGGCTACATAAGCTCGCTCTTGGGACGTGGAACGTCACCTCGCGAGGTGGAGAAGTTCCCGGCTAGATAAAGCTGGACTCACTTCGACGCACAGCAAGGGCTCTGGAACCTGTTCCCCCAAGAGGGGTTGGACTCTCTTCCACTCTGGCGTTGCAAGTAATGAGAGGCTGGGTTGGCAATTCTTGTTGCCCCCCGGCTCAAAGCCTGCACGTTGGACTTAACCCAGAAGACGAGATGGTAGCTTCCCTCTGCTTTCGGGTTGGGTGACGGGTCCTGACTGTTGTTGGTGTTTACGCACCAAACAGCAGCTCAGAGTACCCACTCTTTTTGGATTCCCTTGAGAGTGCTCCCTCGGGTGATTCCCTTGTTCTGCTGGGGGTCTTCAACGCTCATGTTGGCAACGACTTTGAAACCTGGAGAGTCGTGATTGGGAAAAATGGCCACCCGGATCTGAACCCAAGCGGTGCTTTGTTATTGGACTTTTGTGCTCGTCACGGATTGTCCATAACAAACACAATGTTCAAACATAAGGGTGTCCATATGTGCTCTTGGCACCAAGACACCCTCGGCCGCAGTTCCATTATTGACTTTGTAGTTGTGTCATGGGATTTGCGGCCTCATGTTTTGGACACTCGGGTGAAGAGAGGGGCGAGCTTTCTACCGATCACCACCTGGTGAGCTGGCTCCGATGGTGGGAGAGTCTTTTGGGAATGCCTAGCAGTGTCTCCTGTCAAAGAGAGTTTCTTTTTCCACCTCCGGAGGAACTTTGAACATGTCACAAAGGAGGTGCTGGACATTGAGTCTGAATGGATCATGTTCCGTGCCTCTCTTGTCAAGCCAGCTGATTGGAGCTGTGGCCGCAAGGTGTTTGGTGCCTGTCGTGGCGGTAATCCTAGAACCCGCTGGTGGCCACCAACAGTGCGGGATGCCGTCAAGCTGAAGAAAGAGCTTATCTGGTCCTTTTGGCTCATGGGACTCCAGAGGCAGCGGGCATACCGACAGGCCAAGCAGTGCTTGGGGAATCTGTGGTGGGCTCTCCTATTTCTGGGGCTGAGGTTGCCAAGGTAGTTAAAAAGCTCCTCGGTGGCAAGGCCCCGGGGGTGGATGAGCTCCGTCCGGAGTTCCTTAAGGCTCTGGATGCTGTGGGGCTGTTTTAGTTGACAAGACTCTGCAACATCGCGTGGACATCAGGGGCGGTACCTCTGGATTGGCAGACCGGGGTGGTGGTTCCCCTCTTTAAGAAGGGGAACCGGAGGGTGTGTTCCAACTATCGTAGATCACACTCCTCAGCCTTCCCGGTAAGGTGTATTCATGTGTACTGGAGAGGAGGAACCTCGGATCCAGGACGAACAGTGTTGTTTTCGTCCTGGTCGTGGAACGGTAGACCAGCTCTATACTCTCGGCAGGGTCCTTGAGTGTGCATGGGAGTTTGTCTAACCAGTCTACATGTGCTTTGTGGACTTGGAGAAGACATTCGACCGTGGCCACCCCGGGAAGTCCTGTGGGGAGTGCTCAGAGAGTATGGGGTATCGGCATGTCTGATTGTGGCGGGTCGCTCCCTGTATGATCAGTGTCAGAGCTTGGTCCGCATTGCCAGCAGTAAGTCGGACCCCTTTCCAGTGAGGGTTGGACCGGAGTCCAACCCTCGTGTTGGCTGCCCTTTGTCACCAAATGTGTTCATACATTTTATGGACATAATTTCTAGGCGCAGTCATGGCGTTGAGGGGATCCGGTTTAGTGGCTGCAGGATTAGGTCTCTCCTTTTTGCAGATGATGTGGTCCTTATGGCTTTAACTGGCCAGGATCTTCAGCTCTCATTGGATTGGTTCGCAGCCGAGTGTGAAGCGACTGGGATGAGAATCAGCACCTCCAAGTCCAAGGTTCTCGCCCGGGAAAGGGTGGAGTGCCATCTCGAGGTTGGGCAGGAGATCTTGCCCCAAGTGGATGAGTTCAAGTACCTGGAGTCTTGTTCATGAGTGAGGGAAGAGTGGATCGTGAGATGCACAGGCTGATCGGTGCGGCGTCTTCAGTAATGAGGACGCTATATCGATTTGTTGTGGTAAGAAGGAGCTGCGCCAGAAGGAAAAGCTCTCAATTTACCGGTCAATCTACGTTCCCATCCTCACCTATGGTCATGAGCTTTGGGTTATGACCGAAAGGACAAGATCACGGGTACAAGTGGCCGAAATGAGTTTTCTCCGCTGGGTGGCGGGTCTTTCCCTTACTGTAAGAATTTTCACCGTTTAATTACAGTAACCTACTGGCAGCTAATGGTTCCAGTATAAAACTGTTTTTCTACAGCACACATACTGTGATTTATCACTACAGTTTATTACTTTAAAAAGTATCACAGTACTGTGCTGTATCAAATATACACTTCACAGCATAATACTGTCATCTGTTAAGCGGCATTACACTGTTATTTTAGTGTATCTACTGTAATATCCATTAACAGTTAATTACAGTAAAATAATTGTAAGCACTATAGACTGAGCTTTACAGTATAATGCCACTAGAAGTTAATGAGTTGAACTTTTAATTTTTCAAAATCAAAACCCCTGCAATCTGCTGGCATAAAAATGACTGGAGAAATGGCCTTGCAAGATTATGTTTTTATTAACCAATTATTTTAAAGTGCATCAAATACATTCAATGTACATTTAGTGCATTCTTCTTATTTTCAGTAAAGCATTTTAACATTTATAACATGTCCACTTAATTTCTAACTGGAGACAAAACACTGAACACGAGTCCAGTGTTTAGTTGTCGGCTACATAAAGCCCCACTCAAAGTCTGTGAGATGTTTTATAAGGGTGGCTACGTGAGGATTTACAGTTGCTGCCTTTTTCTGGACCAGCTTCCCGGTCTTCTTGGACACCACCTTTCCCTGGCTAGCCTTTGATCCCCTCTCAGGGTTAACGCCAATGAATCGCCTAAAAAATAGAGAAAGCATATTAGATATTCTGTTGTGATTGAAGATTACTTGCAGTCGATACAGAACCCCCCTCACATTGTTATTTAGGAATATGCACTGCACAAATATTAATATCAATTTTAGGATATATGTGAGCCTATACCATAACCACAGCTGTAGATGAGTGAATGCTCTAAAACCCATTAAGACAAATTCAGAGAGGAAGACAATGCTAAAGCCTCCCCAATCCCTCTCTCTATTTATGTTTTCTCTCCATCTACGGGACCGTGTATTTACGCTGATGTTTCCTGCTTTCACCCATTTAACATATCGTTACCTGCTCATTACCTATCTTCTCTGCATCCTGGGGTCACACTGGTGCTTCTTGCCTTTACCCATTCAACATATCTTTACCTGCACATTACCTACCTTCTCTGCATAGTGTGGTCACGCTGGTGCTTTCTACCTTTACCCATTCAACATATCATCACCTACCTTCTCTGTATCCTGGAGTCAAGCTGGTGTTTCCTGCCTTTACTCATTCAACATATCTTTACCTGCACATTACTTACCTTCTCTGTATCCTGGCGTCTAGCTGGTGTTTCCTGCCTTCACCCATTCAACATATCTTTACCTGCACATTACCTACCTTCCCTGCATCCTTGGGTCACACTGGTGCTTCTTTCTTTCACCATACAACATATCTTCACCTGCACATACCTACCTTGTCTGCATGGCCTCGACCACACCTGTGCTTCCTTCTTTCACCCATTCAACATACCTTCACCCGCACATTACCTACCTTCCCTGCATAGTGGGGTCACACTGGTGCTTCCTGCCTTTACCCATTCAACATATCTTCACCCGCACATTACCTACTTGCTCTGCATTCTCGGGTCAAGCTGGTGCTTCCTGCCATCATCCAGTCAACATATCTTTACCTGCAAATTACCTACTTTTCTGCATCCTGGGGTCAAACAGGTGCTTCCTTCTTTGACCCAGTCAACATATCTTTACCTGCACATTACCTACCTTCTCTGTATCCTAGAGTCAAACTGGTGCGTTGGTCCCAAATAAGAAGTTCCACAAAGGAACAGAAGAGTCATTGATTTAAGGCACCAAATTGGGGAAATGACAAGTCAAATTCCTGAACAGAGGTGAGAAATATAAAATAAAATATCCTAACAGTATTTTAACAGTATCAAGAGGATTTACCTTTGAACAAATTCCAATGTCCGAGGACCTTCCTCTTGGTATTCCAAGTTGAACACATAGTAGGTGGCAAGGAGGGCAGCAAGCCCTGAGATTAAGCTAGGTTGGACGCCTTTGCAGATGACATCACCTTCCATGCATCCAACGTTTTATTGTGACTTTGTCACCAGCAACTGGTACAGTCAAGAAATGCAGTTTATGTTCCTAAACAGTATTCAATATGGGTAGCATTTTAAAAGTATTTGGAATGGCCACCTCACTCGCTCTCTCTTTCCTCTGTTTACATCTAGTCTCCTAAGGCAGTGGTTCTCAAATGGGGGTACGCGTACTCCTGGGGGTACTTGAAGATATGCCAAGGGGTATGTGAGATTTTTTTTTTATATTCTAAAAATAGCAACAATTCAAAAATCCTTTATAAATATATTTATTGAATAATACTTCGACAAAATATGAATGTAAGTTCATAAACTGAACAACTAATCAAGTAGGCTATTCCATTCATTACCATAAAGCCAGAGTTTCCCCCATGCCATGATGGTTTGACCCTACCTGGCGGTGCCACACGGCACCAACTGTTAATCAACTATCCATGTAGAAAACAATGGAGGCTTGGTTAAAGCGTAGTGGACATGTTCCATAAATATTGATGTTAAAGATTTCTTTTTTTGTGAAGAAATGTTGAGAATGAAGTTCATGAATCCAGATGGATCTCTATTACAATCCCCAAAGAGGGCACTTTAAGTTGATTACTTCTATGTGTAAATATTTTTATTTATAATTGAATCACTTGGTTATTTTTCAACAAGTTTTTAGTTATTTTTATATCTTTTTTTCCAAATAGTTCAAGAAAGACCACAACAAATGAGCAATATTTTGCACTGTTATACAATTTAATAAATCAGAAACTGATGACATAGTGCTGTATTTTACTTCTTTATCTCTTTTTTTCAACCAAAAATGCTTTACTCTGATTAGGGGGTACTTGAAGTTAAAAAATGTTCACAGGGGTACATCACTGAAAAAAGGTTGAGAACCACTGTCCTAAGGCAGTGGTTCTCAACCTTTTTTCAGTGCTGTGAACATTTTTTTAATGCAAGTAGACCTCCATGTCTTCATAACAGGAATATCCTGAATTCTCAAGTTGCATATCACAATAGTCATCATCAGTGTTAATAACACAAGAGCTGCTTGGATTTGCTGTTGATCAAGTCAAACTTCGTTCAGTGTAGCCGTAGTGCTTCCTTGACACGTGCGATGTGAAAGTAGACTTAACTGTAAATCTTTTTTCACATTGACTGAAGGGGCACGTAACTGTCCTACCTTCGGTAATATGACTTTTCAAATGCAGGAGAAAGGCCCGTATATCATCGCACTTCGCGCTACATGAGACAATATTACAAGGTAAACCTTCTGCGCTATACATATCAGTCCTACTCTTGCCATATTTATGACGACGGCTGTGAGTTTTGAAGGCTGAGAAGTTGGAAAAAACTCTTGTGCATTTAGGGAAAGCACACTTAAACGATGCATTAGGCATACAACTATGACTTCGCATGTGTCTAACATACGCAAATACATTGCTGCAAGTCGTAGCACATATGTTGCAAGTTATCATCTTTTATGATGACTATGACAAAAAAGAAGAACACTTAGCTAGCTAGCATGCGGCGGTACATGCGCATGGTCAACGATAGTGTCTGTGATGCTGACTGTGACGCTATGTCATTTCGGACTTTATAAATATATATATAAAGTAATTCAAACAGAAAATGACACATCAAGGTACAAGTGACTCTTACCTTGTTATCAAAAACACACGATGCAGTAGGATGGATTTAGCAGGGTCGGCCAGGTGAAATGAAGCTCGGTTGGACGAATTGTGGGCGGACCCAAGAAACAAGTTTGAAAAATACTGAATTACACTGTAGGTTTTACAGTTACTTACTGCTGGTCGATTTTTTTTGAAAAATGCAACAAAATTTACAGTACTTAACTGCATTTAAGAAGAACATGATAGGTTGATTGGCAACACTAAATTGGCCCTAGTGTGTGAATGTGAGTGTGAATGTTGTCTGTCTATCTGTGTTGGCCCTGCGATGAGGTGGCGACTTGTCCAGGGTGTACCCCGCCTTCCGCCTGATTGTAGCTGAGATAGGCTCCAGCGCCCCCCGCGACCCCGAAGGGAATAAGCGGTAGAAAATGGATGGATGGATGGAGTATATAACTGTAATTTTATTTTTTATTTTTACAGTAATTTTTTACAGTGAAGGTCATGGGTGCCAAACTCTGGCCCGTGGGCCAAATTTGGCCCAACGTGTAATTTGACTTGGCTCTTGAGGCAATATCAAATTAACACTAAAGCTGGACCGTCGATTATACATTGCGGCAGTGCCGCGGTAACACCGCATTCACCGCAACTTCTAATACTTGCCAACCCTACCGGGAGTGAATCCAGCACTCCTCCCGAATTTTTTTTTCTTTTTTTCAGCTAGTCAAACGAGTGCCTGCCCAGTTTCATGTCAGTGCAGCTTCTGCACCCACACACAATTGAATGCAACGCATACTTCATCAACAGCGATACAGGTTACACTGACGGTAGCCAAATAAAAAACTTTAACACTTTTAGAAATATACGCCACACTGTGAATCCACACCAAACAAGAATGACAAACACATTTCGGGAGAACATCCGCACCGTAACACAACATAAACACAACAGAACAAATACCCGGAACCCTTTGTAGCACTAAATCTTCCGGGACGCTACAAGGTGTGTGTGTGTGTGTGTGTGTGGGGGGGGGGGGGGGGGGGGTTTGGTGGTAGCGGGGGTGTATTTTGTAGCGTCTCGAAAGAGTTAGTGCTGCAAAAGATTCTGGGTATTTGTTCTTTTGTGTTTATGTTATGTCACGGTGCGGATGTTCTCCTGAAAAGTGTTTTTTATTTTTGTTTGGTGTGGGTTCACAGTGTGGCGTATATTTCTAACAGTGTTAAAGTTTTTTATACTGGCACTCTCAGTGTAACCTGTATCGCTGTTGATGAAGTATGCGTTGCATTCATTTGTGTATGCGTGCTGAAGCTGCACATATCTTGTGACTGGGTGTGAATGATGTTAGAATTGGGTGTACGAGATATGACTGTTGAACACCTTCGTTCGATAATGAAAGTTGCCTCAGCTCAAAGCCTGAGCCCCGACGTTAAAGAACTAGCATCTAAAAAAAGATGCCAGGTGTCTGGCTTGGGCACATCAAATTAGATCAGTGTGTTGCAAACTGAGCAGTTTAAAGTCCTGAATGGTTGTTTTATTCATTGTTATTTTATTTTCAAATTTATTAGCCTGTGGAAAAAGTTAATGTTGATATTTACCTCAGAAGGCTGCAAATAGAAAAGAGGCATTCAATTTTTATTTAAATTGTATTTGATATAAAATTGATATTTTTTAATTATTATTATTATTATTTGAAACTCCATTTTGCATGTCACTATAAAGTTATATAAGCCTTGCTTGTTCAATATTCAATGCAAAACTTGTTTGGGTCCCTATTAAAAGGTTAATTTGTTCAACCTTGGCCCGCGGCTTTGTTCAGTTTTAAACTTTGGCCCACTCTGTATTTGAGTTTGACACCCCTGGTGAAGGTGAAGCTCTGTCATCCTGGAGGCCACGGGGAAGACCCAGGACACATTGGGAACACTATGTCTCCCGGCTGGCCTGGGAACGCCTCAGGATCCCCTGAGAAAAGGTCCTAGGTGAGGGATCAGACAAAGAGCAGCTCAAAGACCTTTATGAAAAGTACAAATCGAGGACCTAGACTTTTTCTCGCCCAGGCGCAGGTCACCGTGGCTCCCCTGTGGAGCCAGGCGCAGAGGTGGGGCACGATGGCGAGCGACTGGTGGCCGGGCCTGTCTCCATGGGGCCCTGCCGGGCTCAGCTCGAAGAGGCAACGTGGGTCAACCCTCCAATGGGCTCACCACTCATGGGCCCATTGAGGTCATAGAGGTCGGATGCAGTGTGAACTGGGCGGCAGCCGAAGGCAGGGCACTTGGCGGTCCGATTATCGGCTACATAAGCTCGCTCTTGGGACGTGGAACGTCACCTCGCTGGGAGGGAAAGAGCCTGAGCTGGTGCGCGAGGTGAAGAAGTTCCGGCTAGATATAGTTGGACTCACTTCGACGCACAGCAAGGGCTCTGGAACCTGTTCTCTCAAGAGGGGCTGGACTCTCTTCCACTCTGGCGTTGCAAGCAATGAGAGGCTGGGGTGGCAATTGTTGTTGCTCAAAGCCTGCACGTTGGACTTTAACCCAGTAGACGAGATGGTAGCTTCCCTCCGCCTTCGGGTTGGGTGACGGGTCCTGACTGTTTGTGTTTACGCACCAAACAGCAGCTCAGAGTACCCACTCTTTTTGGATTCCCTTGAGGGACTACTGGAGAGTGCTCCCTCGGGTGATTCCCTTGTTCTGTTGGGGGACTTCAATGCTCATGTTGGCAAGGACAGTGAAACCTGGAGAGTCGTGATTGGGAAAAATGGCCACCCGGATCTGAACCCAAGTGGTGCTTTGTTATTGGACTTTTGTGCTCGTCACGGATTGTCCATAACAAACACAATGTTCAAACATAAGGAAGAATTTTGAACATGTCACGAGGGAGGTGCTGGACATTGAGTCTGAGTGGACCATGTTCCGTGCCTCTCTTGTCGAGCCTGCTGATTGGAGCTGTGGCCGCAAGGTGTTTGGTGCCTGTCGTGGCGGTAATCCTAGAACTCGCTGGTGGCCACCAGCAGTGAGGGATGCCGTCAAGCTGAAGAAAGAGCCTATCGGGTCCTTTTGGCTCATGGGACTCCAGAGGCAGCGGGCATACCGACAGGCCAAGCAGTGCCTGGGGAATCTGTGGTGGACTCTCCTATTTCTGGGGCTTAGGTTGCCTAGGTAGTTAAAAAGCTCCTCTGTGGCAAGGCCCCGGTGGTGGATGAGTTCCTTAAGGCTCTGGATACTGTGGGGCTGTCTTGGTTGACAAGACTCTGCAACATCGCGTGAACATTGGGGGCGGTACCTCTGGATTGGCAGACCGGGGTGGTGGTTCCTCTCTTTAAGAAGGGGAACCGGAGGGTGTGTTCCAACTATCGTGAAACACACTCCTCAGCCTTCCCGGTAAGGTCTATTCATGTGTACTGGAGAGGAGGAAACTCGGATCCAGGACGAACAGTGTGGTTTTCGTCCTGGTCGTGGAACGGTAGACCAGGTCTATACTCTCGGCAGGGTCCTTGAGTGTGAAGCGACTGGGATGAGAATCAGCACCACCAAGTCCAAGTCCATGGTTCTCGCGCAGGAAAGGGTTGAGTGCCATCTCCAGGTTGGGGAGGAGATCTTGCCCCAAGTGGAGGAGTTCAAGTACCTAGGAGTCTTGTTCACGAGTGAGGATAGAGTGGATCGAGAGATCCACAGGCGGATTGGTGCGGTGTCTTCAGTATTGAGGACGCTATATCGATCCGTTGTGGTGAAGAAGGAGCTGAGCCAGAAGGAAAAGCTCTCAATTTACCGTCGATCTACGTTCCCAGCTTTGGGTTATGACCGAAAGGACAAGCGGCCGAAATGTGTTTCCTCTGCCGGGTGGTGGGTCTCTCCCTTAGAGACAGGGTGAGAAGCTCTGTCATCCGGGAGGAACTCAAAGTAAAGCCGCTGCTCCTCCACATTGAGAGGAGCCATGAGGTGGTTCGGGCATCTGCTCAGGATGCCACCCGAACGCCTCTAGGGAGGTGTGGCAGGAGGCCACGGGGAAGACCTAGGACACATTGGAAAGACTATGTCCCCGGCTGGCCTGGGAACGCCTCGGAATACCCCGAGAAGAGCTGGACGAAGTGGCTGGGGAGAGGGAAGTCTGGGATTTTCTGCTCAGGCTGCTGCCCCCGCAACCCGACCTCGGATAAGCGGAAGAAAATGGATGGATTTAGAATGACAGTTATACTGTCAGATTGAGTACAAAAACTAACTAAACCTTACACAATATAATGTTTCTAGTAAAACTCACAAAGATACATATCTCCAGGCATTATTAGCCATTTTGCATGTGTGGTTTAGGAGTTATGTTTAAATAAATAACTGTCAGATTGAGTGTGACAGTAAACTGTCATAGTGAGTAAAACCCTTATTTTGTATTTGCAAACCTTACAAAAACAACTAAATCTAGTTAAACTCACACAGATACAATATTACAGGCATTTTTAGACATAATGCATGTTTGGTTTTAGAGTAATGTTTATATAACTTTCATATTTAGTATGACAGCTGTACTGTCATATTGAATAAAAAAAACAACTAACTTGTGTCTTTGCAAACCTTACAAAATACAATTTTTCTAGTAAAACTAACTAGATACATGCTCCAGGCATTATTAGCCATTTTGCATGTGTTGTTTGAGTTATGTTTAAATAACTGTCATATTGAGTGTGACAGTATACTGTCATAAAACCAATTTTTGTATTTGCAACCCTGATTCTAGTAAAACTCACATATATACAATATTACAGGCAGTTTTGGACATAATACATGTTTGGTTTTGGAGTTATGTTTATATAACTTTCATATATAGTATGACAGCTAAACTGTTATATTGAGTAAAAAAACTAACTTGTGTTTGTCATAAAACCCAATTTTTGTATTAGCAAACAACACAACTGATTCAAATAAAACTCACATGGATTCAATATTACAGGCATTTTCAGACATTTTGCATGTTTGGTTTAGGAATTATGTTGTAATACATTTGTATTGCTTTTTTCACAATATCTCAGGATTTTTAGAACATTACTGTCATATTGAGTAAAACAATAATTTATGTGTTTGCAATCCTTAAAAAAAGCATATGTTTCCAGTAAAACTCCCAAAGATGCATTATTTCAGGCATTATTAGCCATTGTTCAGGTGTGGTTTAGGAGTTATGTTTAAATAACTGTCATATTGAGTGTGGCGTTATACTGTCATAGTGAGTTAAAAAAAACTAACTTGTGTCTTTGCAAACCTTACAAAATAAAATGTTTCTAGCAACACTCACAAAGATAATTTTTTTCACGCTATTAGACATGTTTCATGTGTATTTAGGAGTTATAATTAAATAACTTTCATATTGAGTGTTAAAGTTATAATGTCATTATGTGTAAAACCTAATTTGTGTATTTGCAAACCTTACAAAAACAATTGATTCTAGTAAAACTTATATAGATTCAATATTACAGGCATTTTTAGACAATTTACATGTTTGGTTTAAAAGTTGTGTTTGAATACATTTGTATTGCTTTTTTCGCATTATCTCAGGATTCTAAGATCATTACTTTCATATTGAGTAAAACACTACTTTTTGTTTTTGCAAACCTTACAAACTCACATGAATACATTATTATAAGCAATTTTAGACATGACACACGTTTGGTTTTGGAGTTATGTTTATATAACTTTTATATTTAGTATGACTGTTATACTGTCATATTGAATAAAAAAAAACTAGCTTGTGTCTTTGCAAACTTTACAAAATATCATTTTTCTAGTAAAACTAACAAAGATACATGTCTCCAGGCATTATTACCCATTTTGCATGGGTTGTTTAGGAATTATGTTTAAATACATTTTTATTGCTTTTTTCGCATTATCTCAGGATTCTTAGATCATTACTTTCATATTGAGGAAAAAACTAATTTTTGTTTTTGCAAACCTTACAAACTCACATAAATACATTATTATAGGCAATTTTAGACATGACACACGTTTTGTTCTGGAGTTATGTTTATATAACTTTCATATTTAGTATGACTGTTATACTGTCTTATTGAATAAAAACAACTAGCGTGTGTCTTTGCAAACTTTAAAAAAGATCATTTTTCTAGTAAAACTAACAAAGATACATGTCTCCAGGCATTATTACCCATTTTGCATGGGTTGTTTAGGAATTATGTTTAAATACATTTTTATTGCTTTTTTCGCATTATCTCAGGATTTTAAGATCATTACTTTCATATTGAGTAAAAAACTACTTTTTGTTTTTGCAAACCTTACAAACTCACATTAATACATTATTACAGGCATTTTTAGACATGACACATGTTTGGTTATGGAGTTATGTTTATATAACTTTCATATTTAGTATGACTGTTATACTGTCATATTGAATAAAAAAAAACTAGCTTGTGTCTTTGCAAACTTTACAAAAGATCATTTTTCTAGTAAAACTAACAAAGATACATGTCTCCAGGCATTATTACCCATTTTGGATGGGTTGTTTAGGAATTATGTTAAAGACATTTTTATTGCTTTTTTCGCATTATCTCAGGATTCTTAGATCATTACTTTCATATTAAGTAAAAAACTACTTTTTGTTTTTGCAAACCATACAAACTCACATAAATACATTATTATAAGCAATTTTAGACATGACACACGTTTGGTTTTGGAGTTATGTTTATATAACTTTTATATTTAGTATGACAGCTGTACTGTCATATTGAATAAAAAAAACAACTAACTTGTGTCTTTGCAAACCTTACAAAATACAATTTTTCTAGTAAAACTAACTAGATACATGCTCCAGGCATTATTAGCCATTTTGCATGTGTTGTTTGAGTTATGTTTAAATAACTGTCATATTGAGTGTGACAGTATACTGTCATAAAACCAATTTTTGTATTTGCAACCCTGATTCTAGTAAAACTCACATATATACAATATTACAGGCAGTTTTGGACATAATACATGTTTGGTTTTGGAGTTATGTTTATATAACTTTCATATATAGTATGACAGCTAAACTGTTATATTGAGTAAAAAAACTAACTTGTGTTTGTCATAAAACCCAATTTTTGTATTAGCAAACAACACAACTGATTCAAATAAAACTCACATGGATTCAATATTACAGGCATTTTCAGACATTTTGCATGTTTGGTTTAGGAATTATGTTGTAATACATTTGTATTGCTTTTTTCACAATATCTCAGGATTTTTAGAACATTACTGTCATATTGAGTAAAACAATAATTTATGTGTTTGCAATCCTTAAAAAAAGCATATGTTTCCAGTAAAACTCCCAAAGATGCATTATTTCAGGCATTATTAGCCATTGTTCAGGTGTGGTTTAGGAGTTATGTTTAAATAACTGTCATATTGAGTGTGGCGTTATACTGTCATAGTGAGTTAAAAAAAACTAACTTGTGTCTTTGCAAACCTTACAAAATAAAATGTTTCTAGCAACACTCACAAAGATAATTTTTTTCACGCTATTAGACATGTTTCATGTGTATTTAGGAGTTATAATTAAATAACTTTCATATTGAGTGTTAAAGTTATAATGTCATTATGTGTAAAACCTAATTTGTGTATTTGCAAACCTTACAAAAACAATTGATTCTAGTAAAACTTATATAGATTCAATATTACAGGCATTTTTAGACAATTTACATGTTTGGTTTAAAAGTTGTGTTTGAATACATTTGTATTGCTTTTTTCGCATTATCTCAGGATTCTAAGATCATTACTTTCATATTGAGTAAAACACTACTTTTTGTTTTTGCAAACCTTACAAACTCACATGAATACATTATTATAAGCAATTTTAGACATGACACACGTTTGGTTTTGGAGTTATGTTTATATAACTTTTATATTTAGTATGACTGTTATACTGTCATATTGAATAAAAAAAAAACTAGCTTGTGTCTTTGCAAACTTTACAAAATATCATTTTTCTAGTAAAACTAACAAAGATACATGTCTCCAGGCATTATTACCCATTTTGCATGGGTTGTTTAGGAATTATGTTTAAATACATTTTTATTGCTTTTTTCGCATTATCTCAGGATTCTTAGATCATTACTTTCATATTGAGGAAAAAACTAATTTTTGTTTTTGCAAACCTTACAAACTCACATAAATACATTATTATAGGCAATTTTAGACATGACACACGTTTTGTTCTGGAGTTATGTTTATATAACTTTCATATTTAGTATGACTGTTATACTGTCTTATTGAATAAAAACAACTAGCGTGTGTCTTTGCAAACTTTAAAAAAGATCATTTTTCTAGTAAAACTAACAAAGATACATGTCTCCAGGCATTATTACCCATTTTGCATGGGTTGTTTAGGAATTATGTTTAAATACATTTTTATTGCTTTTTTCGCATTATCTCAGGATTTTAAGATCATTACTTTCATATTGAGTAAAAAACTACTTTTTGTTTTTGCAAACCTTACAAACTCACATTAATACATTATTACAGGCATTTTTAGACATGACACATGTTTGGTTATGGAGTTATGTTTATATAACTTTCATATTTAGTATGACTGTTATACTGTCATATTGAATAAAAAAAAACTAGCTTGTGTCTTTGCAAACTTTACAAAAGATCATTTTTCTAGTAAAACTAACAAAGATACATGTCTCCAGGCATTATTACCCATTTTGGATGGGTTGTTTAGGAATTATGTTAAAGACATTTTTATTGCTTTTTTCGCATTATCTCAGGATTCTTAGATCATTACTTTCATATTAAGTAAAAAACTACTTTTTGTTTTTGCAAACCATACAAACTCACATAAATACATTATTATAAGCAATTTTAGACATGACACACGTTTGGTTTTGGAGTTATGTTTATATAACTTTTATATTTAGTATGACTGTTATACTGTCATATTGAATTTAAAAAAACTAGCTTGTGTCTTTGCAAACTTTACAAAATATCATTTTTCTAGTAAAACTAACAAAGATACATGTCTCCAGGCATTATTAGCCATTTTGCATGGGTTGTTTAGGAATTATGTTTAAAGACATTTTTATTGCTTTTTTCGCATTATCTCAGGATTCTTAGATCATTACTTTCATATTAAGTAAAAAACTACTTTTTGTTTTTGCAAACCATACAAACTCACATAAATACATTATTATAGGCAATTTTAGACATGACACACGTTTGGTTCTGGTGTTATGTTTATATAACTTTCATATTTAGTATGACTGTTATACTGTCTTATTGAATAAAAACAACTAGCTTGTGTCTTTGCAAACTTTACAAAATATACATTTCCTAGTAAAACTAACAAAGATACATGTCTCCAGGCATTATTACCCATTTTGCCTGGGTTGTTTAGGAGTTATGTTTAAATACATTTTTATTGCTTTTTTCGCATTATCTCAGGATTCTAAGGTCATTACTTTCATATTGAGTAAAAAACTACTTTTTGTTTTTGCAAACCTTACAAACTCACATAAATACATTATTACAGACATTTTTAGACATGACACATGTTTGGTTTTGGAGTTATGTTTATATAACTTTTATATTTAGTATGACTGTTATACTGTCATATTGAATTAAAAAAAACTAGCTTGTGTCTTTGCAAACTTTACAAAAGATCATTTTGCTAGTAAAACTAACAAAGATACATGTCTCCAGGCATTATTAGCCATTTTGCATGGGTTGTGTAGGAATTATGTTAAAGACATTTGTATTGCTTTTTTCGCATTATCTCAGGATTCTTAGATCATTACTTTCATATTAAGTAAAAAACTACTTTTTGTTTTTGCAAACCATACAAACTCACATAAATACATTATTATAGGCAATTTTAGACATGACACACGTTTGGTTCTGATGTTATGTTTATATAACTTTCATATTTAGTATGACTGTTATACTGTCTTATTGAATAAAAACAACTAGCTTGTGTCTTTCCAAACTTTACAAAATATACATTTCCTAGTAAAACTAACAAAGATACATGTCTCCAGGCATTATTACCCATTTTGCCTGGGTTGTTTAGGAGTTATGTTTAAATACATTTTTATTGCTTTTTTTGCATTATCTCAGGATTCTAAGGTCATTACTTTCATATTGAGTAAAAAACTACTTTTTGTTTTTGCAAACCTTACAAACTCACATAAATACATTATTACAGACATTTTTAGACATGACACATGTTTGGTTTTGGAGTTATGTTTATATAACTTTTATATTTAGTATGACTGTTATACTGTCATATTGAATTAAAAAAAACTAGCTTGTGTCTTTGCAAACTTTACAAAAGATCATTTTGCTAGTAAAACTAACAAAGATACATGTCTCCAGGCATTATTAGCCATTTTGCATGGGTTGTGTAGGAATTATGTTAAAGACATTTGTATTGCTTTTTTCGCATTATCTCAGGATTCTTAGATCATTACTTTCATATTAAGTAAAAAACTACTTTTTGTTTTTGCAAACCATACAAACTCACATAAATACATTATTATAGGCAATTTTAGACATGACACACGTTTGGTTCTGATGTTATGTTTATATAACTTTCATATTTAGTATGACTGTTATACTGTCTTATTGAATAAAAAAAACTAGCTTGTGTCTTTGCAAACTTTACAAAAGATAACTTTTCTAGTAAAACTAACAAAGATACATGTCTCCAGGCATTATTAGCCATTTTGCATGGGTTGTTTAGGAGTTATGTTTAAATACATTTTTATTGCTTTTTTCGCATTATCTCAGGATTCTAAGATCATTACTTTCATATTGAGTAAAAAACTACTTTTTGTTTTTGCAAACCTTACAAACTCACATTAATACATTATTACAGGCATTTTTAGACATGACACATGTTTGGTTTTGGAGTTATGTTTATATAACTTTCATATTTAGTATGACTGTTATACTGTCATATTGAATAAAAAAAAACTGGCTTGTGTCTTTGCAAACTTTACAAAAGATCATTTTTCCAGTAAAACTAAAAAAGATACATGTTTCCAGGCATTATTAGCCATTTTGCATATGTTGTTTAGGAGTAATGTTTAAATACATTTTTATTGCTTTTTTCGCATTATCTCAGGATTTTAAGAACATTACAGTCATATTGAGTAAAAAAAACTACTTTTTGTGTTTGCAAGATTTAAAAAAGCATGTGTTTCGAGTAAAACGGCCAAGGATGCATTATTTCAGGCATTATTAGCCATTTTTCATGTTTGGTTTGAGTTATGGTTAAATAACTGTCATATACTGTCAGTTATGACATAGTAAGTAAAACCTAATTTATGTATTTGCAAACCTTACAAAATCCTTTAAATCTAGTAAAACTCACATGGATTCAATATTACAGACATTTTTAGACATTTTGCATGTTTGGTTTAGGAATTATGTTGGAATCATTTTTATTAATTTGTTCGTATTATCTCAGAATTTTAGAACATTACTGTCATATTGAGTAAAAAAATAATTGTTGTGTTTGCAAGCCTTAAAAAAGCATATGTTTCGAGTAAAACTTACAAGAATGCATTATTTCATGCATTGTTAGTCATTTTTCATGTGTAGTTTAAGAGTTATGTTTAAATAACTGTCATATTGAGTATGGCAGTTATACTGTCATATTGAGTAAAAAAAACTAACCTGTCTTTGCAAACCTTACAAAAGAAAATGTTTCTAGTAACACTCACAAAGATACATTTTTTCACGCATTATTAGACATGTTTCATGTGTGGTTAGGAGTTATAAATAAATAATTGTCATATTGAGTGTTACAGTTTTAATGTCATTATGTGTAAAACCTAATTTTTGTATTTGCAAACCTTACAAAAACAATTGATTCTAGTAAAACTTATATAGATTCAATATTACAGGCATTTTTAGACATTTTACATGTTTGGTTTAAAATTTGTGTTTGAATACATTTGTATTGCTTTTTTCGCATTATCTCAGGATTCTAAGAACATTACTTTCATATTGAGTAAAAAACTACTTTTTGTTTTTGCAAACCTTACAAACTCACATAAATACATTATTACTGGCATTTTTAGACATGACACATGTTTGGTTTTGGAGTTATGTTTATATAACTTTCATATTTAGTATGACTGTTATACTGTCATATTGAATAAAAAAAACTAGCTTGTGTCTTTGATATCTTTACAAAAGATCATTTTTTTAAACTAACAACGTTACATGTCTCCCTAGGCATTATTAGCCATTTTGCATGTGTTGTTTAGGAGTTAGGTTTAAATACATTTTTATTGCTTTTTTCCCATTATCTCAGGGTTCTAAGAACTTTAAAGTCAAGTAAAAAACTACTTTTTGTCTTTGCAAAATGTAAAACTCAGTAAAACTCCCAATGATTCATTATTTCAGCAAACAACAGCAAGGCGTCCTAATAAAATGCCAAGCCATTTTACAACTGTTATTACTATTACCACTAGTTGTTAATCAAATGTTGGGAATTTTCTGAGTACGTGATACATAATTGTAAACTATCCAATAAAGTATGCCTTAAGTAGACAGCCTCTATAAATTTTTCTTTTACTTTCAATAGGCTTCTCCTGGGAGGTGTCGTCGGAGACCTGTGGCCGTCAGGTGCGCCGGGCGGAGGGAGCAGGTTGGTGTCAACGTTTTTCCCTTACAATTTCAGGTGCCTGCGGTCCGTGGCGAGCCAACGGTCATCAGGGAGGAGCCTGCTGTCCAGGAGGAAGCCCAGGTGCCGCTGCAGGTCTTCACGGATAAGGTTGCTTCTTTTCCTCTCCCTAGTGATAGTGGTAGGGTTAGTAAACCTCAGTCCGTCTGCGGTCGTGTGGCAATGGTCGAGAGGGATCGTCTGGGAATTAGCGTAGCTACGGTTGTGCGCGGATCTTTTCACCAGGGGGATGGCAGGTTTAGTTACGGAGGGAAGCAATGCATGGCCATTGCTTTAACTAGTATAGCTAAGCGCGTGGTGAAAAGTGTGTTTTCGTGGGAGACACAGGATCTCGATCGCATCCTGTATTTAGGCGATTAATTGTACAGTAGTTTGCGCAACCTGGGTATTTTTAACCATCCGTCGCAGTTTTTGTCCGTGCCGGATCTACCTAGTAATGTAGATATTGACGAGCAGTTGTTTAGTTTTCATTTTAGTCAACACCCGGCATCAGGTGCTGTGGGAGTTGAGCAGGAAAATGGTCCCTTTGAGTCTGCGTCATGGATTAGAGGGAGTTTTCAGGCAGTACAGGATGTGTCTGCTGACACTGGTAGCGTATACATCTGCCATCATCTGTGAGGATGGACAGTTTGCTGTGGTCGACAGTCACTCTCGTAGTAGCTGTGGCCTGCTAGATCACAACGGTACCAGTGTAATACTGCACTTTTCCTGTTTAGATGACCTGCATCACTACATCTGTTGTTTGGCTGACGCTCTCTGTTCAGGGCTGAAGCCTTTTGAGCTGTGTGGCGTTAGGGTTAGTGTAGGTGCAAGTCCAGCGTTGTCTGGAGCTTCTGTAGAGAGTTGCATCTTTGAGATGAACACTGCTGCAGCACCTGAGCGTAGTGACATCAATGATGTTTGTGCCACCACCTCCTTGTTTGACAGTGATGCAGGTCCAGCTGTGAGCCACGCACAATCCGGTGTTCCTGTGGAGAGTGGCTTCATAGAGATGAGCACTGCTCCGGCACCTGGATTTAGTGACCTTGAAAAAGATTTTGCAGCCCCATCTGTGTGTCAGAGTGGGGCTGGTGTTAAAGCGAGCCCAGCACTGTCTGGCGCATCTGTTCTCACTTTTTTAAGTGAAGTTAGCAGTGGCTCAACAGCAGAATTTGTTGCCACTGATGGCAAAAAGCGTACGATTTTGCCTCGTGAACGCAAGTCTAAACAATCCAAGCGTTTTGATAGCGTTACAGTAAACTCTGATGTAGTGTTTATCGCTGCATCAGAGAGTGAGAAACAGTTTTTCCGTCCCCTCGGTGATGACGTTTGTAGGGCTTTGTGTAGTCTATTAAAAATAGATTTTATGAAAGTCGGTGGTCTGGTGCACAGAGAGGTGGGCTACTTAGGTGTTCCCTGCCTCAGGGAGAAAATTGTTCCGGATGGGAACTGCTTTTTCAGAGCCGTTTCTCACGCTGTCAGTGGTTCACAGAAGAACCATCGTAAGATTAGACTGGCAGCCTGTAGACAGCTAGAAAAGAATGAGGCTAGGTATCGGGGTCTTTTGAGGAGTGATATGTCACTTTTAGAGTACATCAAGCAGTCCAGGATGAAGTGTGTCAAGACTTGGGCCACAGAGGTTGAAATCCAGGCCACTGCAGATTATTTAGGCATTGCCTTTTTTACATTTCATGATGCTCGTTGGCTAAAATATCGTTGCAGCAGTAAGTGTTTGTCAGCGGACTGCATTTATTTGGAGAATGTCGGGGGCCAGCATTTTGACTGCGTTCTTTGTGTTTTCAAGCCTGGACTGCAAAGTTGTCATGGATATTGTGAATTAGGCTGGGATATAGGCTGTAGCACTAGGTCTTCAGCGAAAGATAGAGCGGGGCAGGCAGTAGATGTGATAGATTGTCTAGATTCAGGTAAAGATGTTATAGAGGTTGTAGAGGGCAGTACAATAAGTAGGGATTCTAGTGCGACAAAGTATTCAAAGTGTAAGGGAAGACTGCAGGATACAGTTACTATTAAACATCGAGAGAGACGTGCCCTGCTTTATAGGAAAATGTATAGTGAGGACTTGAACTTCAGGGAGAGCTGTATATCACGAAGTGTAGAGAAATACAGATATAGCTTGGAGCACAGGCACGTGGTTAAGGCACGGAGTGCGGGGAAGTACAGGGATATTATTGAGCACAGGGAAAGGGTTAAATTCAGGAGCAAAGTGGCGAGTACAATAAAATACAGGGATATCAAGCACAGGGAAAGGGTTAAATTCAGGAGCAAAGTGGCGAGTACAATAAAATACAGGGATATCAAACACAGGGAAAGGGTTAAATTCAGGAGCAAAGTGGCGAGTACAATAAAATACAGGGATATCAAGCACAGGGAAAGGGTTACACTCGGGAGTAAAGTGGCGAGTAAAATAAAATACAGGGAAAATATTGAACACAGACACAGGGTTAAAGCACGCAGTGTAGGAAAGTACCGGGACCATATACAACACAGAGACAAGGTTAAACTAGGCAGCAAAAGGCAGTATAGTGTTAGTTTAAAACATAGGCAGCAAGTGAAAGCTAGTGTACAGCTGAGTCGGAAGCAGAGGCTGGAGAGGTCTGTAGATTTTGGTTTTGTCATGGATAGTTGTTTGGATAAGGTTAGACACGGACCGGATTTCGTGTGTAGTGTTTGTCATAGGCTGCTGTTTAGATATCAGGTGCTGCACTGTGAGAGGGAAGTATATGCAGCATGTTTAGCAACGGCTGGCATTGCAAATAATTGCATTAGTGAGCATTATCTGCATAGTTGTGATGATAGGTGTGTTGAGCCCTGTCCCCTTGTTGTGTCCAGAGGTCAGTTGTGGATTTGCTTTAGTTGTCATAGTAAGATCAGTAAAGGTCAAATCCCAGCTGAATGTTGGAACAACAACTTAGCTGTACACCCCATTCCTCC
Organism: Entelurus aequoreus; assembly: GCF_033978785.1. Lineage (NCBI taxonomy): Eukaryota > Metazoa > Chordata > Actinopteri > Syngnathiformes > Syngnathidae > Entelurus > Entelurus aequoreus. The sequence goes on from NC_084737.1 coordinate 62,206,893, forward strand.
AGAACTGGGATGTCTGAATAGCTTAGAGCAGCACCTGATTGCTTTACGCATCCCTTTTATGAAGGCGGTGGCGTTGCCGAAGGGTGGTCAGAATGGTGTACATGGGCCCGTTACTTGTGTTCCGGCCAACATTGTACAAACCACCAATGTGTTGCCGCGCTCCAGTATGGAGGGGTCTCTGCTTCAAGTGAAGTTAAAGCGGAAGTTGACTTACAAAGGACACTACGAGTATCAGTTTGTTGACTCGTGGCGTGTCAGGCGTGCTATAGAGTACTTAAAGAGAACCAATGTCTTGTATAAAGACATTGAGTTCAACGAGGAATGGTCAAATGCTTTTTGTAGGGAGGAAGAGGTTGTTGTAGAGGATGGTCAGGGTGACCAGGTTGTTGTAGAGGATGGTCAGGGTGACCAGATTGTTGTAGAGGATGGTCAGGGTGAACAGGTTGTTGTAGAGGATGGTCAGGCTGGTCAGGGTGACCAGGTTGTTGTAGAGGATGGTCAGGCTGGTCAGGGTGACCAGGTTGTTGTTGACCCACAGTCCAGTGAGGATGAGGCTGTAGAGCAGAAAGGTGGCCCAGAAGAGGAATCCGAAGACATTGTGCAAGATGAACTGTTACATGACAGACAACAGCACTGCATGTTTCAGGACACTTGTCTTATGCCCGTTGATATCGGTCAGGAAGCATTAGATCACTATTTTAAGGATGTTGTATGTCTGGCCCCCGCGGAAGGTAATAGTCCGGTTAGAATGCTTTCTGACAAATTCAATGAGGCCATGTGTTTTCCTGCGCTGTTTCCGAACAGCAGAAATACATTCCACGCCGACCGCGCGCGTCGTATAACATTGTTGCGCTATTTTAACAACCGGGTTATGCATGCAGACGGCCGTTTTGCGCGCAACGTGGAATACATATTCTTTTGTCAGTATATGTCCGAATTGGACCAGGTCATAAGTAGCATTTCGGTCGCCATGCGTAAAGGTAAGGGGGGTCAGCATTCTCAGCGGATTTTGCCGGACATGCTCAAAGACGACGAGTCTCTGAAGCGCTTGCTACAGTTCGATGACGGTTTTCGTTTCCTTCGGCCCATTCGCGGGACGCCAGCTTTTTGGTCTTCCGTTCAGAAAGACCTTATGGCTTGTGTCCGCCAATTGGGGATCCCAACATGGTTCTGCTCCTTTTCGTCTGCTGATCTGCGCTGGCAGAATCTCCTTGCCAGCATCCTGAGACAGGAAGGCAGACGGCAGACAGTAGAACAGTTAGAGTGGGCCGATAGGTGCGAGCTGTTGCGGCGCAACCCGGCCACAGCCGCGAGGATGTTTGACTACAGGTGGCACTGTTTTCTGAAGGAAGTACTCATGTCCCCGTCTAACCCAATTGGCAAGATTTTGGATTTCTTTTATCGCATTGAGTTCCAGCAGCGTGGGTCCCCCCATGTTCATGCGCTGTTTTGGATTGAGGGAGCTCCCCAGTTTTATAAAAACACAGATTTAGAAGTCGCACAATTTATTGATCAATATGTGACATGTGAGCTACCCTCTGCCGATGACACATTATCGGAAGTTGTGTCATCGGTTCAACTGCATTCGAAACGGCATTCAAAGTCGTGTCGTAAAAATAACACCAAATGCCGTTTCAATTTTCCCAAACCCATCTCTGCACGCACATTCATCTGCAAAATCCCAGAATGTGTTTGTCCTAAAAAGGGAACGGGGACAGAGAGTGAGTGCCTTCCAGAAAACCGGCCAAAGTGCACCTGTTTGGATAAGGACAAAAAGATGCGAAAGGAGGTTGCGCAGATGATTATGGAGAAAGTCATGGACGCCATGGAGAGGGAGGAGCCCTTTGGTAGCGTAGAAGAGTTGTTTGCCAGTGTGGGCATCAACCAGGACGTCTTTGAGCTCGCTTATTGGCGGCTGGAGACTAAGAATAAGGTGGTTTATAGGCGAGGGGTAAACGACACCTGGGTTAACCAGTACAATAGGAATCTATTGAAGTGTTGGAACGCTAACATGGACATTAGCTTTGTCACTGACGCCTACGCAGTCATCATCTACATAATCAAGTACATCACAAAAGCAGAGAATGAAATTGGTCTGTTATTGAGCAATGCCCTTAAAGAAGCCAATAAGCTAGGAAATCTCTGTGCTAAAGAGGCTTTAAAGAAACTGGGCAGTGTATATTTACACAACAGAGATGTCTGCGCTCAGGAGGCAGTATATAGGCTAATGAGCATGCATTTGAAAGAATGTTCCAGGAAGGTGGTGTTTATTCCAACAGGGAATAACATTGTGCGGATGAGCTTACCCCTCAGCGTGTTGTTGCAAAGGGCTTCCTCAGAGGGTCTCAGGTCCGAAAACATGTGGATGACGAGTGTTGTCGAGAGGTACCAGAACAGGCCCGACGGTGTCGTATTTGCCGATATGTGCATAGCCACGTTTTGTTCGGAGTATCGTGTTCTCAGCCAGAATGAAGACTCTGACAAAAAAATTGCACTTCAAGGGGGTTTAGGGTTCATCTTGCGGCGAACACGAACTCAGTTTGCCGTCGTCCGCTACATGCGCTTTAAATTAGACAAACAGGAGGAAGCCCACTTTCAGAGTTTGCTGCAGTTGTTCCTTCCTTATAGAACTGATTGTGAACTCAAGCCGGAAGGCTTTGACTTCTACAAACAGTTCCACGACGAAGGTAATGTGACGTTGGCTGGCGGGACCGCACAGCCGGTGCGAGACGTCGTCGATGACAATCAATTCAATCTGAGGAAAATGTCCCCGATTTGTTTGTTGGTGGTAAACAAGTAGCTACAATCGAGAGAAACACCAACATTTTGTCTAGAGGGGAGGGTTTAGCTCTGGTCCATTCTCTCAATGAGACGCAGAGGAGCATTTTGGATACGATTAGGAAATGGTGCTTAGAAAAGGTGAGGGGAAAAAACCCGGAACCTTTCCATGTGTTCGTCAATGGTGGGGCAGGTACTGAAAAAAGCCATTTGATTAGAGCTATCCAGTACGAGGCAGGGAGACTATTGTCGCGTCTGTACAAACCAGATGAAACCTGCGTGCTCTTAACTGCCCCCACAGGCATAGCTGCATACAGTTTACATGCAGCCACTATTCACCACACCTTCAGTATTGGCATACAGGTTAGTTTACCCTATATCCCTCTGGGGGAAGATAAGATAAACTCCTTGAGGGCTCAATTTGGTCACCTACAAATTCTCATCATTGACGAAATCAGTATGGTAGATCACCATCTTTTAGCCTATGTGCACGGCCGGTTAAGGCAAATGAAGCAGACGGGGGACTTTTCTCCATTTGGAAACGTTAGCGTTGTAGCTGTCGGTGACTTATCAGTTGCCGCCCGTTAAAGGGAGGCCGCTGTACGCCAGTCAGGTGGGTGTGGACCTCTGGTGTCATTTTACAAAAGTAGCACTAACAACAGTTGTGAGGCAAAAAGATAGTGTCTTTTCTGAGCTGCTCAATAGGCTTAGAGTTCGGGCGAAGGGAACCCCCTTATTGCAAAGCGACGTCGATATCCTCAAGTCCCGGGAGACGGGGGAAGAGAGCGCAGCTTTGCATATTTATCCCACGAATATGCAAACCAGCCACCATAATCTGGAGAGGTTATTCGCAATCTGTCCAGATTATGTTACAATCGAGGCGCAAGATTTTATCAACAGTAGGAAGACGGGTCAATTAGAGCGCGTGGCTGATCATCACGCTAAAACGTCGTACACGTGTTTGGTCAAGAGTTTGTGCTTGGCTCCGAACGCACGTGTAATGCTGTGCAAAAACATTGCCGTGGCAGACGGTCTGGTCAATGGCGCATGTGGAACGGTCACTTATATTCATTTTGGAGCCGATAAAGACTTCCTCCTCACAGTTTATGTGAAATTTGATGACCCAAAAATAGGCTCACAAAGGAGAAAGGAACGTTCCCATGCTGCTGTAGAATGCCCGCATTCTACCGCCATTGATCCCGTGGAGGATTCGGCGACAAAACGCGGCGGTTTGCGTCGTCAAGTTTCCGCTTAAACTCGCGTGGACCTGCACTGTTCACAAAGTGCAAGGTCTAACTGTAGATGAGGCTGTTGTGTGTTTACACAAGGTTTTTGCAGCTGGGCAGGCGTATGTCGCCCTCAGCCGTGTCAGGGATATATCCGGCCTTGTCATTACTGACTTTAAGGAAAAGGCCATTTACTGCAAGGACGCCGTCAAGGAGGCATTGGATAGCATGCCCCCATTTCTACTTGAACAGCCAGAGCCCTCGTTAGAACCCCGCAGTTTCTCCTCGTATTTACTGAACGTCCAAAGTTTACCTTGCCACGCCGCTCATTTGATGTCTTGTACGCAGCATTTACAGCCTACCTGTATTGCTGTCACAGAGACGTGGCTCACTGCACAATCCTCAACAGACTGTGTCCAAATACAGGGATATACTTTCCACAGTCGTCCCCGAGCCTTGTGTTACAGTAGCAATGATGTCAAATTAGCTGAGATTAGAGATTTACAACATGGCGGAGTAGGTTTATATGTTGTAGACAATTCGGACTGTGAGATTCTGCAGGTGCCCGATTTAAATCTGGAGTGTTTGGTGTGCCTGTTTACCAAAGAAAACATTTTGATGGCAGTCATTTATCGTCCGCCATGTTATCCAAATTTACTTTTTAAATCCAATCTGGTTAAGTTACTTGATTGGGTCACTCCACTCAGTAACACAATTGTTATAATGGGAGATTTTAATGAAGATCTTCTCAAACATTCATCAATTTCTAAATTAATGGGCCAAAATGGATTTTCGCAGCATGTAACACAAGAGACTACAGAGAAAGGGACATTAATTGACCACGTTTATGTCAAAACAACGCAGTATGCTGTGGATTGTGCAGTGCTGTCCACTTATTTCAGTGACCACGAAGCCATCCTGTGTGCTTTTCGTGGTCAAGATGAAGGTGATGCGTTTAATTTGGAGTTGTTGTTTGCAGAGCAGTTTGCTGATGAAGAGGGTCCCTAAGCATCGTCTCAACCCCCAAGATGGATTAGCTTGCTGGACTAAGAGACATTTTTAACATGCATGTGAAAGTGCAATATATTTATCTGTACAGTAATCTATTTATTTATTATATATATATTTATTATAAAGTATTTTTATATATTTATTTATATATGCACCTTATTGCTTTTTTATTTATTATATATATATTTATTATAGAGTATTTTTATATATTTATTTATATATGCACCTTAGTGCTTTTTTATCCTGCACTCCTGATAGGCGTCCTCCTCCCTTAGCCAGGCTTGCACCTGACCGCAGCGTTTAGATTGGTGTTTGCATGTTTTGCTTCTTCTGGTGTCATCGCTGATTTTTTCATGTTCTGTTCATGCTGTTTCATGCAGTACCTCTGCTTTTCTCATGCTGCATGCCTTACACAGTATGTTTGTTTTGTTTATTCATAGCCACAGTTAGCGACTTTTGTTTGTCTATAGTTGAGGCTAAGTGTTAATTTTTTTGTCTCCGCCTTGTGCGCGCCTTTTCTTTGCACCCTTACCTTCACGCCATCTCCCGCCACTTTTCTTTGCATGCCGGAACAAAGTACTTTTTGATTGATTAATTGATTGAGACTTTTATTAGTCGGTTGCACAGTGAAGTACATATTCTGTACAATTCACCACTAAATGGTAACACCCCAATAAGTACGTGCTTTGTTCCGTGTTCAACGTTTGCATGCCTGGGGGACAATGGATCAGCGTTCACGTCGCGTCCCCTGTCAGTACCCACGTTCACCTGGGGAAACCAATGATCCCACCTGTACATCTTTATATTCTCTCAGGGACTGTTTGCACGTCTTGTTTGTATGGGGTTTAAATGTACAGATACCAGGATACAGAGAAGGTAGGTAATGTGCAGGTAATGATATGACTGGGTGATGGCAGGAAGCACCAGCGTAGCGTGACATACACGGGGCATGTGCAGGAGCCGGCTGTGAAGCAGATGTCAGGTGAGTGGATATCTCAGCTGGAGCCAGTTATCCAGTTATCTAATCACCTGTGTCTTTATTAGCAGCGTTGGTGACCACAGAAGACAGCTGAGAAGCAAGGAAAGACTTTGTGAGGAAAAAAGAAAAAGAAATACTTTCTGAAGGAGAAAAGACATTGTGAGAAATAAACGATTGTAAACCTGGAAAAGCCGGCTGGCAGTCAGTCTGTCGGTCCTGAAAGAACCCCACGCCACAAGACGTGTCACATACTACAATTACAACTAATACAATAACTGCCCCTGCTACTACTACTACTATTTCTACTACACATATTAATAATAACTTAATACTACAATAGCTGCTGTTACTACCACTACTACTACTAATAATACACAATAGCTGCTGCTGCTGCTACTACTAATACTACTACAATTACTATCACTACCCATGCTACAATTGCTGATTTTAATACTACTACAATTACTACTATTAAAATTGCAAATGTTACTAACAATACTTATTAGACTACAATAGCTGCTGCTGCTACTACTACTGATATTACATCTACGACTACTACTACTTATACCTTTGCGGTTGTTAATAATTATACTACAATTGCTACTACTAATGCTGCTGTTACTATTACTAAAAATACTACAAAAACTGCTGCTACTTCTAATATTACAATTACTGCTAATACTAAAATTAGTACACCTACTAGTCACAATGCTACACTTACTACTACAAATGCTACTGTTACTAATACTACAAATAATGCAATTACTACTACACATGCTGCTGTTACTTATATTAAAATACTACAATACCTGCTACTGCTACTAATACTACTATTACAATATGTGTTAATAATAATACTACAATTACTACGCCTACCAGTCACAATGCTACACTTACTACTACTACAAATGCTACTGTTACTAATACTACAATTACTACTACTACAAATGCTGTTACTAATACTACAATTACTACTACTACAAATGCTGTTACTAATATTACAAATACATTTACTTTTGCTACTACTGATAATACTACTATTACAATTACTGCCAATAGTAATACTACAACTACGACTACTAATGATCCTGCTATTACAATTACTGCTAACAGTCATACTACAACTACTAATCATAATACTACAGTTACTACTACTACTACTAGTAGTAATCATACAATTACTACTACTACTACTAATAGTACTATAACTACTACTAATAATACTACAATTGTTACTAACACCTAAACTACTAGTTTTACTACTGGTATTACAGCTATAACTACTACCAGTACCAATATCGTAGAGAAACGAAACAAAAACCTATGTAGGTCTCACTCAGGACTACCACTGGACAAAAGTATTGGACACCTAGGACTAGCACCTGCCAAAATGCGGACCCGACCAACGCTGCTTGCAGCTTTAATTCATGTTTGGTTTTGGAGTTATGTTTATATAACTTTCATATTTAGTATGACAGTTATACTGTCATATTGAGTAAAAAAACGAATTTGTGTCTTTGCAAACCTTACAAAAGATATAATTTCTAGTAAAACTCACAAAGATACAATATTCCAGGCATTAGTAGACATTTTGCATGTTTGCTTAAAAAGTTATGTTTGAATACATTTGTATTGGTTTTTTTGAATTACCGTATATTACCAAATAGTAGCCCGGGCGTTTATTTTACAAAATGGGGTCAGACCCCGGGCGGCTATTAGGACATGGGCGGTTATTTGCACAAGGCTTTTATTTATTTTTGCACCAGCCTGCACCAGGCCATTATTTGGTTACAATGGTTACTGTCCAGTATTTTTTTTTCGTACAAACAATTTTAAATGTAAAAGCTATTGTAAACATACAAACAAAAAAACAAGACTATCAAAAGACAAGAGATCAACAAGGCCTCAACATGGCAGTACTGCAACAATTGTCAAATAGACTACCAATACTAAAAATAAATACACTTTTTAAATAAAGCAGCCTACCGGGAAAAATAAAATTATGGTACCAAGTACTCAAGTATTAAAAAACACACCATCAAAACAGAACAATAATACTGTCACTTAAATAAAATAAAGGCTACAGTACTCCAAGTTTTAAATAAAGCAGCTTACAGGAAAAATACAATTATGGTACCAAGTACTCTATAAAACCATCAAAACAATAATACTGCAGCAAACGCAACCCCAAATACAACTCAACCCCACTCATCATCCTCCTCCTCCTCCTCTCCCTCACCCCCCTCATCATCATCCTCCTTTTCAATCACAAGTTCATTGAGGAACTGCTGTTCCTCATCACTCTCCTCCTCTTCCTGAACCACAGCAGCAGCCTGCTGTCTAGCCCTCAACAGCATCTCTCTGCCTGCCTGACATGGCTGTCCCTCCTTGAAGCAGTAAATGAGCTGATCCTCACTCCCATCAGCTGCCACCGTCAGCCCACACACCTTGTAGGACAGACCTGGGCATTCTGCGGCCCGCGGGCCGCATCCGGCCCTTTGTGCGTCCCTGTCCGGCCCGCGTGAGGCCAATTATAAATTACAAAATAAATTTTAAAAAGTATCTATGTCGAGTGTGCAATACAACGGTGCTGCTTTTGTTTTGAAAATCGTTATTTGTATTACTTCCGTGTGGACGTATGCGTGTGCGTGAGTGAATGTGAACAACTGCAATTACAAAATAAAGTTGAAAAAACATCTATGTCGTGCGCGCAATACAACTGTGCTGCTTTTATTTTGAAAAGTATTATTTATGGGCGTGTGTCCGTGTGTAACCTGCGAGTGAAGGTGCACATGCAGCGACAAGTGATGCACGGTTTACACCCGAGACGCCAAAAAGAGAAAAGTTGATGAGGAATGGCGTGTTTTCAACAACACATGAACTGCCAAGCAACGTTCCCTCTAAGGTGCGTGCCTGCGCAATTGCGCACTGCTCAAGCGTCCGCTGCGCGCAGCAAGTATATGCCGCGCACCAAATCAAATCCCATCTGAATTATAAACAAAATAAACATATTTATTCTATGGAATTTTGCAATGCAACTTTGAGTGACAGTGACAACAAGCGGCCCTAACGGTGTTCGTCAACACCGTTCAATTGAACACCGTTCAATTATTGTAACGTCTATCGAGATGCTTCGAGGACAGGAATTATATCGATCACTTTATTGAACAAAACTGTTTATATTCGGACATAACCACACCAAAAACATGAGTAAAACAATTCTATCTCGAAAAACTAGTCATTTTCTGCCGTACAAACCAGGCCAAAACCAACTTGTCATCTGTCACCAACACGCATAGCACTAAACCACTGGTGCGTTTATGGCCACACAAAAAGTCGGACAACGCAAACACCACACAAAGTTACACTATGACTCCTCAGTCATACGTGTGCTTATTTTACTGTCATTTATTATTAATGTTAATTTATATATATTAGTCATGGAATGCTGTTACACACACTATGTTGAAGTATTACTATTATTATTATTATTATTATTATTATTTATCTTACGGTATATATCAAAAATAATATTTTGCGGGACACACGGTGGTTCAGTCCACGAACGTGATGTATCCACTGACACAAATTAGCATCAAGCTCGTCGCTCACTTTCTTCCTACCTCCATCCGGGGGGGGGGGCGTTTTCCATCGATTGCCGACTGAGATAGTAGTTCTCCCTTTTTTTGTTTCCATTCTTGTACACGTTTTGGGTCAACGTTAAACTGCCTGGCCGCTGCCAAACCAGAATTCTGCTCCGCATACTTCACAATCGCTAGCTTGAACTTTAAGTCAAACTTTCTCTTCTTCCCCCTTAAAGTCAAACTTTCTGTTCTTCCCCCTTAAAGTATTCCCGTCCATCAGTTGTGGTGTAGCGGTATCCTGTTCATTCAACTCACTGCTACTGTTGCTTGCCATGTTGAAACTTTTCCTCGTGGGTTTGTTGTTGTGTGTTACGCTATATGCGGTGACCCATTTGCAATATGTTGATTACCCAGAATCCCCACGTGACGTCTGCTGTTACCGTAATGACCAGAATTATTGCACCCTTGCTTTTCCTTTTAGCTTATAAATTGGGTTTAATGAAAATGAAATCAATATGATTTTAATCTAAATTATGCAAATAACAGCCCATGGGCGGCTATTTGGACATAGGCGTTTATTAGGAAGAGGCTGTTAATTCACAAAATGGGCTCAGACCCCGGGCGACTATTAGGACTAGGGCGTCTATTTGCACAAGGGCGTCTATTTGGTAATATACGGTATCTCAGGATTCTAAGAACATTACTGTCATATTGAGTAAAAAACAAAATTTTTGTATTTGCAACATTTTTTGTTTCTTTTAAAACTCACAAATCGACATTATTACAGGCATTATTAGACATTTTGCATGTTTGGTTTAGGAGTTATGTTTAAATGACTGTCATAATGAGTTCGACAGTAATACTGTCATATTGAGTAAAAACCAAATTTTATATTTGCAAACTTTACAGAAACACCTGATTCTACTAAAACTCACATAGATACATTATTTCAGGCATTTTTAGACGTTTTTCATGTTAGGTTTTGAAGTTATATTTACGTAACTTTCATATTTAGTATGACAGTTATACTGTCTTAATGACTAAAAAAACTAATTTGTTGTCTTTGCAAACCGTACAAAAGATAATTTTTTTAGTAAAACTCACAAAAAAACTATATTTCAGGCATAAATAGACATTTTGCATGTTTGCTTTTAAAGTTATGTTTGAATACATTTTTTTTGCTTTATTCGCATTATCTCAGGATTTTAAGAACATTACTGTCATATTGAGTAAAAAATTAAATGTTGTAATTGCAAACCTTATAAATTCGTATGTTTCTTTTAAAACTCACAAATATATATTATTTCAGGCATTACTAACCATTTTGCATCGATGGTTTAGGAGTTATGTTTAAATAACTGTCATATTTAGTGTGACAATTATACTGTCATTTGAGTAAAAACACATTTTTGTATTTGCAAACCCTACAAAACACCTGATTCTCGTAAAAATCACATAGATACATTATTACAGGCATTTTTAGACATAGTGCATGTTTAGTTTTGGAGTAATGTCTATATAACTTTCATATTTAGTATGACAGTTATACTGTCATATTGAGTAAAAAAAACTAATTTGTTTATTTGCAAACCTTACAAAAGATCATTTCTTTAGTAAAACTCACAAAGACACAGTATTCCAAGCATTAATAGATATTTTGCATGTTTGCTTTTAAAGTTATGTTTGAATACATTTTTATTGCTTTTTTCGCATTATCTCAGGATTTTAAGAACATTACAGTCATATTGAGTAAAAAATGAAATTTTGTGTTTGCAAACCTTATGAATTCTTATGTTTCTTTTAAAACTCACAGAGATACATTATTTCAGGCATCACCAGCCATTTTGCATAGATGGTTTTGGAGTTATGTTTAAATAACTGTCATTGATTGTGACAGTTATACTGTCGTATTGAGTAAAAATACATTTTTTGTATTTGCAAACCTTACAAAACACCTGATTCTCATACAAATCATTTTTAGACATATTGCATGTTTGGTTTAGGAGTTATGTTTAAATAACTGTCACAATGAGTTTGACAGTTATACTGTCATATTGAGTAAAAACCCAATTTTGTATTTGTAAACATTACAGAAACATCTGATTCTATTAAAACTCACATAGTTACAATATTTCGGGTATTTTTAGACATATTTCATGTTTTGTTTTGGAGTACAGAAGCGTTCCCTAGCCCAGTCTAGATCGATCTAGACTGGGCTAGGGAACGCTTCTGTACTGGATTTGGTCTCACGTTTGTCTTCAAAGCTTTGAGAATAAACCACAAAATACCAACTACTGCCTGGTGATGAATTTAAACTTCAGCTTATGTGCCATAAAAAGAACTTGGGAGTGACCAGCACCTTAAAATCCCTGGGAGGAAGAGCTGGTCAACGCAACAATTAAGAATACTAGCTATTTTGTAATATGACTATGGAAGTAAAGAAGTAACACTTAAATATGGATGTATGGAAAAAATCTCCTTTCGTCAATTCCCCCTTCAAGATCTTCTAAAAAGATCTTAATTACTTGTACAACACTAAAGTAGGTGCTGTTTTTTTCTTTGAGCAAGCTAGCAATAAAACAACAGCATAGTTACATGGGAGATAGATGGAGGGAGTCCACGTCAATGTCGTCATGGTCAGGGAAGGAACCCAACAATTCTCGAAAGTCTTAAAGTTACCACTTTGCTAGACCCCTTCAGTGACACTTAGCACAAGGGGCGATAAAGCAACCGCATGAGAATGTGATGGCCAAAAAAACTCCAATGGAGACCAGGACAGACTTAATTAGGTCAGTCCACCTGCCAAATGTGCTTTGAAGCCAATCTTTGAAGGGGTCAGAGACCCCTGAAACTTCAGTAGACTAAGGCCCTCTGAACTGAGCCATCGGGGGCAGTGTTGTTAGGAATGAAGGTACAGCATTGGTCACCAAACATTGCACACACACCTTCTTCCTTGGCTAGGATGCGGTCAAGGGCTATGCGGATCTGGACGGCCATGAGGGAGGTCGGGGCAAGTTGTTCAGCAAGTCCCTCAACGGCGTCACGAGTCAGGTTGGTCAGTCTCAACAGATTAAAAAAAACATAGTTAATGCGTTCTACATTTTCAGTAGCAGTCACAGGGAAAATAGCACCAATGATAGGAAAGTCCTCGAAACCTGCACAGGATTCACACCACAATTTGTGTTGTGAGGAGACCCCCCTTGGTTGTCCAATTGGATCAAAGTAAACACCATCAGGGTTTCTCGTCAAATCGAAGGAGCCCGTTACACTCCTCCGAGATAAAACATGGCGGCGTCGGCGGGGAGTTAGAGAGGCCGCTGAGACAGGAGTTACAAGGGGAGTTAATTTGGTACCCACTAGGGTGAGTGGGGTCACCAGTCTAACCATAGCACAAAGCCCAACGGCTGACGTCGGGATTCTAATGTACAATCTGTGCTCCCCACAATACCAGAAGAAGTCAGCTCGTGCCCAAGGGCCTATCCTTGAGCCATCTATCAGTGTGGTGCACCAGGAAGGGTTAATGTCACCCAATTTGTTGGGGGACGAAGAGGGTCCTTTCAATTGAAAACACGTGTAATTCAGCTTTTGGGCCACAAATGGAAGAAGTCGGGTGGAATTGTCAACAGGAGGGTACACACTAGCCAACAAATCGCACCCTGGTGGCGTGGGTTCAGAAAACAAGGAAATAAGACAGTTTGAGCCATTTATGTCAGTCAACTTAAAAGGGGCGGGGTAAGTGTGGGGAAAGGGACGTCCAGCGGAACAAGCAACACAGTCACCCAGGTTTTGGCATCCACCTGAGCCACAGGTTGTCTGCACCTGCTCCTAAGGTCAAAGTTACCAGGCCTTCGGTGGTGATGTCATTAGCACGCACAGATGTGAGAGCCTTTGAAACACCACCAAGGTGGGGTGGTACTTTAGGCGCTACAGAGGGTGTAGAGGTAGTTAACGCCCTTTCAAGGACATTAATTTTAATAATTCCTTTAGAGTCTGTATTAAGGCTGCAGCTAACGATTATTTTTCTATCGATTAATCTATAGATTATTTTTTCGATTAATCGGTTAATCTATAGATTATTTTTTCGATTAATCTATAGATTATTTTTTCCTTTTGCCGATTATTTTTTTATTCAAAATGAAGATGAAAAAATAAATGTAGGCCCGTTTTTTCAAAAGGCATGGCTTTTATTTACAAAAAAAAAGAAGTATGGCCACTCAGTCAACATTGACAACAACATGACTAAATATTCTGTAACAATGTAAACATTTAAAACTTTTAACATTTAACAAAATTAAAAGTAGCTTATTTGCTTTTTAATGTGCAAATATAAAAGTCAACATCCAGTGCAAATCTTAATATTCTGCAATAGTATAAGCATTTCAAAAGTAAAAGTATTGCTTATTTTGCTTTAAAATGTGCAAAAATAAAGATAAACATCCAATACAAAAAAGTGCAAAACGAAATATTCTGTAACAACAGTGTAAACATTTCAACAAAAGTGAAAGTATTGCTTATTTGCTAAAATGTGCAAAAATAAAGATAAACATCCAATACAAAAAAGTGCCAATCTAAATATTCTGGAGTACTGTAAACATTAAATATTGCTTTTAAAATGTGCAAAATAAACATCCAGTCCAACACAGTACACAATAACCAATTCTACTCATTCCAGTGAGTGACTAACAGTTGTAATGAAGAAAGGTTAGCATGTGTACATGTTTGGTTCTTTTCTTGTTTATAATATTCCCAGCAGCTGAAAATAGGCGCTCAGAAGGGGTCGATGTGGCTGGAACTGAGAGCTAATTAGCCTTCACCTCAAGCCAGGATTTCGAGCGAGCTGAGCTGCAGTTTAAGTTTCTAGAAGGTCAACGGGCTCATAGTGATGTTAGTAGTAGTTGACTGGGAGATGTTTATTATCATTTGGGGAGAGTCCGCTGCCTGATGCTCACCTGCTAAACACCTATCTGCTCCACCCTGAAGCGCTGACTACATGCGCTCTGAATACGCACTGCTGATTGTCTGATAATGCTTCGTGTGTACCAATCAGATGGTTGTGTGGGTGGGACAATGCTGCGTGTGTACCAATCAGATGGTTGTGTGGGTGGGACAATGCTGCGTGCTGAGACAGAGGCAGACGGAGCAAAGCAGCTTGTTAAGACTTTAGCTTAGAAACTCGTTCGGTACACCCCCGTACCGAACCGAAAGCCCCATACGAAACGGTTCAATACAAAACACGTACCGTTACACCCCTAGCAGATACAAATGGCACATTCATGTTTTTGTGTAATGATGACAACGTATGCTCGCGCGGACGATTGACTAGTTGATGGTTTTCTTTTCAAATGTTCGTTCATAGCCGTTGTGCTGCTATGATAGGCCATTTCCGCTCGACACAGTGTGCATACAACAACATTATTAGGCCGTTTATTGAAGTACTCCCACACTTTTGGCATGCTTTTCCCCCCTCGCTCGCACCGCTCGCATCGTCTTCTTTGATCGTCTGCTTTGCGCTTCGCCATGACGGTAGTGTGACGTCATTATGCGACGCGTCGACGCACAAAAACGGCGTCGACGTATTTACGTAACCGATGACGTCGACTACGTCGACGCGTCGTTTCAGCCTTAGTCTGTATCAGTCAGGTCAACCCCCAAAACAACATAAAAGGGACGATGGGCACCACTTACCAGAGTATGTTGTCTGCATCCGACACCAATGGTTCAGGGTTGAGTCGTAACAAATCAGGAGGTTATTACCACGGTAATAGCTATTGTGTCCCCCATAATTAATCACACTGCACAGGTAAAAAAAAAAAAAAAGTCTTGCTATCCCCTTTGACCCAGTCTATTTAAAGTCCGCTGTATGTTCTAAGACACTTGTCAGTCACTGTCGTCGGGAAGGAAGAACTGAGACACAAAGACAGTAGAACAAGCCCAAGCACCAGTCCGTCAGGGAATACTACCGGGTGTAACATCCTGCCTTTCGTCTATCAATATCAGAGTAATTTAGGTAACACAACGGGGATAAACATCAAACTTTTCACTTAATGTAACGACACATATAGTTAGGCTGAAAACAAGCAAGAAAAACTAAGAAACATTTAGCATACTGGATTGGTCTCAAACAAGGATATACAATATAGAAGTTGAAAAGAGTAATGTAGGTAGAAAATCTCTCTCGTCTTCTGGACTGTGGGGCAGATGATGTGGCGAGGGGGTCGAGTGGGGCAGATGTTGTGGCGAGGTCAGCAATGACATCCCCTGGTGATCTGTCAGGTTCTTCAGCAGGAGTGCAGAGGCAGAGGTGGTACCAGGTGTCCCCTTTACCAGCCAGTCGAAGGGCGTGGGACGTCCGTTCCACGACCTTGAAGGAACCAGTCCACCTGGGCTCCGTCCACTTGCGTTTGATGACCTTGATCTTGACCCTCTCAGCGGGCGTAAGGGAATCTGGAGTTGCGGGCTGTCATCCTCGAATCTGTACGGAAGAACTGGCACACAAATTCTGCATTTTTTGTGTAAAATACCATTTTGGTTTTACGCTGATTCCTCCTTCCATGGGGGGCTGCTGGTCCTGGGAAGGGCTGACCTGTATGCAGCTCATAGGGTGAAAAACTCAAAGGGGGGTAAAACAATTTTATTCACGGACCTTCGAATGATCATTAACGCTACTTGCAACATGTCAATCCAATTCAATTTGGTCTGTGCACAGATTTTAGCCAATTAGTTTTTGATGTTCTGGTCCTTCCTTTCAACCTTACCTTGGGACTGAGGATGGTACCCCAAACATGTGTTCTAGTCCGAGAGTCTTTTTGACCAAGGCTAAGTGAGTATTTTTTTAAATGGTTGCCGTTGTCTGACCTAATCTTTTTTGGGGAAACCATGTCGGGGTATTAGGTCATTCACAAGTCATTTAATTACTGATATTGCATCCTCTTTTGAGGTTGTAGTTGCTTCCGGCCAACCACTGTAATTGTCAACACAAGTCAGTAAGTACCTTTTCCCTTTCACCGGATTGATCATATCAGTGAAATTAAAAACTATATGCAATCCACCCTCACCTCCTCCATATTCTAAATTTGATCTACTAAACTACTATCGATGTGCAAATCGTTATTTTCAAATTAAAATTAGGTATAACTTCTTACCCACGGGAAAAACGTTAAAACTATGGAATGTGTCAGAGTCGGATGATTGTCGATTTTGTTCCAAGGAGTCCACCCTCACTCAACCCCTTCTGTTTCTGAAAAAGGGACTGTGTTAGTAATACTATCACTTTCAGAAACATCTAAGAAAAAGGTCAGCTAATAGTCAAGTAGCGGAGGACAGGTCATGTTTGAGGTCAATGAAAGTATTTTTAGTCTTTTCACTGGGGGGTGGTGTTAGGGTAGGGGACCCCTTAGCGATATCAGAAATAATTTAACTAAACCCTAAATTTGATGTAACTTATTCAATATGGTGAAAGCTTCAAAATATGCTTATATTTATAATGACATAAATACTAGAAAAACACTAACCTTATGGCGGATGCTTTAGCAATAGTATTTTGAAATTTTACCACACCTGGTGGCCCCAATAATTCATTAAGTCAAGCTCATGTTGTAGAAAGTCGAATGATGCGGACACGTTTGTTACTGAATACTTTCTATCAGACTTCTGCCATGGTAACTTTGTGTATGTAATGAGCAACTATAATTATTTGATATGCTTAAATGTGTAATGTGTCGTTTTAGCTCAGCTGTTGTGTAGCTGCTAGCTCCTCGTAGCCTACGCAGGAGTGTCCAAATTGCAGCTCATAGCTATGTTTTTAACAGACAACCGAAACAATTGGAAATGTGGTATTTGCGTGTCGATTCAATCAATGGCAGCTACGCCGTGTTTTATCATTGGACCTAAGTCTTTGGTTTCGTAGTCGGGACAGAGAGCAAGGGAACAATGTGGGACAGCATTTGTGTCCATCTTATACCATGCTAGTTGTTGCAAAGATAGGTCAACATGAGCAGCCACACCTTGAGTTCCAACATATATATAAAGGAGTCAAAGGCCTCCTGGTATGAGTGTCTAACTGGTGATCATAACATATGGCAGGTCAGGTGGCGGCACACACGGAAACAGCTCAGTCAGCCAGGGTTTTCACTGATAGAGCAGTTGGAGCATCAGTAGATGTCAGTCATTTCTGGTGCTTCAGGCTGTGGTATGAGCTCATGCTCATGGAGGAGCCTTGGTAGTGGTGTCGCAGCTTCGTGGTTGTGCCGTCAGGTAACACCAGGAAGGTTCCTTCTGTACGATATTGAATGTCAGGGTATAGTTTGTAAAGCAGGTCATTACCAAACAGGCAAGGTGTGTGCAGGTTGACCACAAAGGGATGTTTCAATGATTGTGTGGCACCAGTGTCAATCATGAACTGATAACATTGTCCGTTGACACTTATGTCCAGCAGGGGGTCTGTTTGTATCTCCTGCTGTTCGTCCTGCTGTAGGCGTCCTCTGCCACACCTGTATGATGTTCTGGCTGTAAATTGGAGCTTGTCTTGTTTAGAGAAGTTGGTACAGTCACATGACCAGTCACCCAGCTGTAAAACAGTTTCCACCCTGGCTTGACCTAGGATCACCGCGACCACCACCCGAGTCTGACTGTCTGGTTTCATGCTGTTGAGGTTTCTTTCCTCCATCTGTTGGAGCTCAAAACACGTACACCCATTGTTTTCCTATCCTCTCGGTTCTTTTGACATTTAGTTTCAGCGATCTGTAATTTAAAGAGTTGTTTCCTTGCTGCTCTGTCACAGCCTTGTCGTTATCCTCTTGCTTAGTTCAATTCTGCATATTACGTTTAAAATTACAGCATTAATTGTCCTATTAAACATTAATCAATACTCCTAATTCAAAGATTCTATGTACTCCTTCATGTATATTTAAGTAACTTTTTAAATAAACTAAAGATTATCTATAAGTTAATAAAACTATAATTTGTGTCTATCAGTTACATTCGAGCACGCCGTCATGCTACACTTCACTTGTGCACTCTGACTTCCTGTCGTGCGTGATATTCTACAAAATAAAAGCATGTATTTATTCTCGTTCCTCCACCTGCTCATTCAACTCAGTCACAACATGCATACACACACACACAGTGTTGGGCTCCAGTCATTTTGATAGCGTGGCACACACACACACACACAAGGCCGTGTGCTAAGTGATAAGCCGAACAACACTTCTCTCCTTTATAACACTTTACATATCGACTCTTATTATAGTTATTAATCTAGGCTTTTATTTTTAATTATTATTCAACACTATTCAAAGCAAACGGTTGTAAAAGTTATAGTTATTCGCATTATACTATCAAAAGTCTATAGCTAACTAAAAGCTGTTGAGATTTGGTGTGCCTCCTTATTTGTTTTATGTTATGCCATTATCCTATCTTAGCTCTAACACTGGACAGACTGCTTATCTTGCAGACATTTATTTCGAATTAGTTTTATTCTCTACATGTAATTCTACATGCACCTTCATTTGTCACATAGAAATGTTTTTTATTTTGTTATTTAATTCAATTATTATTTGTGGTTTGCTTGCTGTCTGTTAGTGATGGGTTGATGAGGCGTCATGAAGCGTTTCGACACATTGCAAAACTGTATTGATACTGTGTCGATACTGTGTAACTAAATACTGACATCTGCTGGACATTAAAAATCCCTACAGGCAACCTATGGACCGACTCAACTGACACTGATTTCATTTAGGATTATTTCATACCTTCATTTAAATAAAAATATATTTGTATCTTTTTTAGATACAGTCAATAAATAATGTGAACATGTATCATAACCAGTGTTGTAACGCCGTTAGTTTCGGCGGTAACTAGTAATCTAACGCGTTATTTTTTATATGCAGTAACTCAGTTACCGTTACTGCATGATGCTTTACTGCGTTATTTTACGTTATTTTTATGTAGTATCGGCTAGAAACAGAAGATCTGAGTGTGTTTTATTGGAGCGCTCCGGTGGAAAAGAAGAGGCGTGCTTTCTGTGGGTGGGGGAAAGCACGCCCCTCCCCGCAGGGGAGACGTTCCTCCAGAGCCGTACTTCGGGGCTAACAACCTTCACTTTACCCGGAAGAGGGTTACAGCTGAGGGTGAATGACGAGCCCGGCGGTTTGTTGCAACTTTGTGACTTTATTGGACGCAGCCATCCACCAAGCTAGAGCACCTGCACGCACTCACTGTCGCCGCTCCCTCACCTCTCTCGCCCACTCACTCACTGACGTCACTGACCTCTCCTGCTGTCATATCTTAAAGGGCCACACACACACACACACATACGTTACTCTCATAACAACTAACAAGACATCATGGTGAAGCCAGAAGTCGAGTTTTTTAACATGGAGACATTCTCAATACTTTTCTTTTGTCGAGCACAAAGAAAATAACATTTTAGTTAAAATTTAAGTTGTGTCTTGGATCAAAGATCCTATCTACTTAGATTAAAGTTAAAGTGCCATTATGTTGCAGCTATTTAAAATAGTTTTGTCAATTTTTTCTGGCCTGAAAAAAATTGGCCCTTTGAAACATATCTTTGTCTTTGTGTGTTGTATGTAGACCACATTGCTTTCTGAGTTCAGTGCATGTCAAGTTGATCAACAGATTGTATTATTCTCCAGTGCAATAACAGTACTGAAATGAAGGCTAAAAGGGCATTAATGGGAGCCTTAAAAAAAAGGGGGAAAAAATAAGTAACTAAATAGTTACTTTTCACAGTAACGCATTACTTTTTGGTGTAAGTAACTGAGTTAGTAACTGAGTTACTTTTGAAATAAAGTAACTAGTAATTGTAACTAGTTACTGGTTTTCAGTAACTAACCCAACACTGATCATAACATGAAAATCTAAGAGAACGTGTTGTGAATGAGGATGCTTGTGGACTGGGAATTTTTTTTATTTTTTTTCTTCCACATTTTTATTTTAAAAAAAACAGTTTTTCCAACGTATTAAATTTTAGACGATTTCTCTTATTTATTATTTCTCCGGCTGTAGAAAAGACCCGCTCACATGTTCCCTCTAATTGTTCATGTGTCTGAGCAAACACAAAAACTCCGAGCATTCAGTGGAGCACATGTGAGCAACATCACACGTGGCAATACCAGCAACACACCTGTCTCAAACCAATCTTTTATTATAACACTCAAATGAGAGGAGTCATTTTCATGAGATTATTTTGTAATATTAGTGATTTGGCCCACTTGTAATGAAAATAAAAGAAATCTTGTTTTTCATAAGCTATGGATTAGTGTTGTACAATATGTCTGGGTGGGGGTCCTGCTTTGGAAATCATTTGTACCCCATTCAGAGATCACATTTAGTTCCCCTTAAACATCTTCATGTTGCACAATGAAATGTAAGCATAGGATGAAGTGTGCATTCCTGTATTCTCTAGTAACAGCATTCCATGATTAATATCAATAAATTAACATTAATAATAAATGACAGTAGAATAAGCACACGTATGACTGAGTAGTCATAGTGTAACTTTGTGTGGTGTTTGAGTTGTCCGACTTTTTGTGTGGCCATAAACGCACCAGTGGTTTAGTGGTATGCGTGTTGGTGACAGATGACAAGTTGGTTTTGGCCTGGTTTGTACAGCAGAAAATGACTAGTTTTTCGAGATAGAAGTGTTTTACTCTTGTTTTTGGTGTGGTTATGGCCGAATATAAACAGTTTTGCTCAGTAAAGTGATCGATATCATTTCTGTCCTCGAATCATCTCGATAGACGTTACAATAATTGAACGGTGTTGACGACACCGTTAGGGCCGCTTGTTGTCACTGTCACTCAGAGTTGCATTGCAAAATTACACAGAATAAATGTTTATTTTGTTTAGAATTCAGATGGGTTTGATTTGGTGCGCGGCATATATTTGCTGTGCGCAGAGGACGCTTGAGCAGTGCGCAATTGCGCAGGCGCGCACCTTAGAGGGAACGTTGCTCACAGGGCACAGAGGAGGCGTCAGTGCGACACAGTTCGCGTATCGGTCCGTGACCAAAACAGCTCATGATCGGTCACGTGACTTTCTAAAAGCGGTACGCACACAGACACAGGGTTTCACTCTATGAGCTCGACGCATGCGCCGATGCATCGGTGTTGCCGGACCCATCACTACTGTCTGTTTACTTAAGTCCTCATAACTTAGTATGTCCTCTGATTAGAATTTGTTTAACGCTGCTCTACGTTTTGTTATGACTGGAGCGCTGAGTGTGGCAACTTTTGTCTGTACTTCTTCCTCACCTGCGACTCAGACTCCATGATTCACACAGGTGTGACTATAAACGTTTACAATTTATGAGTAATACCAGTTGCACAGATAAAAGTTAAAAATGTTTTAGAATATAAATTTAAATTTTATTTTATCGTGATTATTCTTAAAATAATGAAAATGTTAATATATTTAAATAATCAATTTACCTTTATTAAATTTAAACTCAATTTAATTGAATTTACTTATTTAACTTTATTTAATGTATTTGCTATATAAATATTAATTTAAAGCTACAATGTGTTCTAATCTATGATGTATGTGCGTGTGTGTGTTTGTCTTAACTCCCACACAGGAACTGTATGGATCAGCAGAGCATCAAGGCTGTACAAAACAGTATACTAAACACATAAAAATAAATGATGAATCAAACTATGCTTCAATGTCCCATAATCCAAATTTATTTATTGATATTTAAATGTGTATTTATTCATATATCTTTTATTTTACTGGAATTAGCAAGCACAACTACCAGTACACTCTCAGGGTGAGAACAGCTGTTCAAACACACTTAGTAATGCCAAGCTAAATGCTAACCTAGCCTTACTAGGCCTCAGTAAGGTAATTTTTGCTAACTTAGCTCAATGCTAAGCTAGCTCAATGCTAACCTAGCTAAATGCTATGCTAACAGTGACACATCTCTCCGGCCCACGTCTAACGTGCAGCACGTCACACGCCCTCGTCACAACGACACACCTCTTATCTCAAAATGTCTCCTAACAGTGCCTCCTCTTCTTCTTACTGTGTCACACGCGCACACAAAAAATCAACAAAGAGCGAGAGTCTTTTTCCGTAATCAAAATCTCAGACCCTTCTTTACAAAACTATAATATCGCACAGTCACAATCACACCCACACAGTTAACCTGGTACAGTTATAAAAAATAAAATAAAAATAAAAAACCTCAACAGTCAACTATTTTTCTCACCCAGAAGCACAGCTGTATTATACCAGAACCTAATAATAATAAACAACATTTATTATTCACTCTGAGCTGGACAAAATGGCTCGGGAGAGGGAAATCTAATCATTGATTGATTGATTGAAGTCTGGGCATCCCTGCTTAGGCTGCTGCCCCCGCGACCCGACCTCCGATAAGCGGAAGAAGATAAATAGATGGATGGATCATTCACTCATATGATTTCTGAACATAAACTTTGTCTATCTACTCATAAACACACACATTTTGGACAATTTCCAAACTTTTACAGATTAGCAGGGATGTGAGAGAGAAAGTGTGAAGGGGGGATGCGGGAGTGTGGGAGTAATGCTTGCCTTTCAAAGGAGGGAAATAAAACAGATCAGACCCGCAGGTACATACACAAGTGTTATTAAAATATGCATATATATAAATGTACTAACAAAAACTGAATCACTCCACACACACACACACACACACACACACACACACACACACACACACACACACACACACACACACACACACACAGACACACACACACACACACACACACACACACACACACACACACACACACACACACACACACACACACACACACACACACTTCTCAACATTCACCAATATGCACACGCATTAACAAATCACAAACCACCACATGTCCGGACAAATATAAACAACTATGCACGCGTGCTTTTTGTGGAATGGCCGTCTCATAACACGAACACAGGTCCCTTCTAATACAACGGCGATTAACCCGTTCAGCGGAGCAGACCCTGCGTTTCCTCCCTGACCAATACACGGTGTTATATTTAGATATACGCTGGCTGCTTGATGACGTCATCACGCACTAGTGGACAATGTGAGAACAGTTACGCCTGATCCATGAGACAGGTGCATGCAAGCGAGGTTGATGATTAAAGCATCCAAATCAATCTAACCGTCTCAATATTGAACTAGCAACAAAGCACACCTACAAACATTACAGTGGCGACGAGGACTCAAATGGATATTCGCGTGAAGACTGTTCAAAAGGAAAGGAGGAAGTTCCGATGCTGAACATTCACAACTCGCAACGTGAGTTATAAAGCTAAAAGCTAACCAGTTAGCACATACAGTGGATCCTAAGAAACTAGCAAGGTAAAAATAAAAATGCTGAACTCTGCCATAGCAAGCCATGCCGCTATTCTGCCGTTTGACACGGAGATGGATCCAACTTCTGTCGGGACAAGATGGAGTAAGTGGATCCAACGATTTGACAACTTTCTAGTTGCAATGAACATTGTGAATGATGGAAGAAAAAGGGCTTTGCTTCTGCACTTAGCTGGGGAACGTGTGCATGACATATATGACACGCTTGCTGGCGAAGATGATGATTTTGAAACAACAAAAACGAAACTTGATGGATACTTCACCCCTAAGAAAAACACTCAATATCTTGTGTACAAGTTTAGGAAAGCCACACAACAACCGGGAGAAAATCTGGACACATATCACACGAGGTTACGCATGCTATCCAAAGACTGTGAATTTATCGATATGGAGAGTGAAATAAAAGCACAGCTCATTCAGAGCTGCACTTCCTCGAAAATCCGCAGGAGGGCGCTCAGAGACCATGAAATGACGCTGGAAGCGCTGCTGAATTTTGGGAGAACGTTAGAAATATCAGAACAGCAAGCAGAGAGCATAGAACAAGGTGCATCTACTGCTGATAACGCACTTGAACACAAGTATAAACCAAAAGTAAGTGATCAGAGGGGAAATAACAATTATAACAAAGACACTGAATGCAGAAACTGTGGGGGGAGATATCCTCACAGAGGAGACTGTCCAGCAAAAGGCAAGGACTGCAATGCATGTGGAAAACCAAACCATTTTGCAAAGGTATGCCGCTCAAATCAAAGAAAATCAGCTCAAGACAGAAATATACGTCATGATCACAATAGATACACCACATTTGGACAACAGGAAAACACAAGACGTGTAAATCGAGTGACTGCATCAGACTGTGGTACACGCAGGGATTCATCAAGCAGTGATGATCTGTATGTATTTTCAGTAAATGGTGAAGCCTGCCCCAAACACCCCAGAACACACATACTGCTCAATGATGTGCAAGTTGAAGTGTTGATTGACTCTGGAGCAGCAGTTAACATTATTAGTGAAAACATATAACAATATGCTCAAGCCACAGCCAAAAATGAGTGCGGCCAAAATCAAGATTTTTTCATATGGGTCCAAACATGCTTTGCCTATTATTGGTGTTTTTGAGTGTTGTGTGAAAGTAAAGGGCAGAAACATGCAAACAACCTTTTATGTGCTGAAGGGCAGTGGACACTCTCTTTTGAGCTATGACACAGCAAGTAAGCTTGAATTAATCCATATTGTAAATGCTGTGGACCCCACCATCAGGAGTGTGTCAGATCACCTGATTGACAGTTATCCAGAACTGTT
Source organism: Entelurus aequoreus (assembly GCF_033978785.1). NCBI lineage: Eukaryota > Metazoa > Chordata > Actinopteri > Syngnathiformes > Syngnathidae > Entelurus > Entelurus aequoreus. The sequence continues at coordinate 62,232,147 of NC_084737.1, forward strand.
CACTGGGATAAGAAAGCTCAAAGATTTCAGTGTGAAGCTACACATTAACCCAGATGTACAGCCAACATGTCAACCACACAGAAGGGTGCCATTCCACATCCGACAGAAGGTCGAAAAGGAATTACGAAAGCTGGAAGAGGACGACATAATCGAAAGAGTGACCGGACCGACACCTTGGGTCTCTCCAATAGTTACCCCACCTAAGCCTAAAGACCCGGATCAAGTAAGGATCTGTGTTGACATGCGTCAAGCAAATGTGGCAATACAACGTGAACGTCACCTCACGCCCAAGATGGACGACGTGATCCATGAACTAAACGGTGCACGTATCTTTTCAAAATTGGACCTCAACAAAGGCTACCATCAGGTAGAGCTACATCCGGATAGCCGTTACATCACCACCTTTACAACTCACCTAGGCCTGAGACGGTACAAAAGACTGAGCTTTGGCATATAGTCGGCTGCTGAAGTCTTCCAGAACACCATCTGTCAGGTATTGCACGGCATCCCTGGTGTCAAGAATTTAAGTGATGACATCATTGTGTACGGCTCATCCCAGAAAGCCCATGACGATGCTTTGCGAGCAGTTTTTTGCAGACTCAAAGAAAGCGGCCTCACACTGAATCGCAACAAGTGTGAATTTAACAAGCAAAGACTGGAATTCTTTGGCTTCATCTTCTCAGCTGACGGCATCTCAGCTGACCCTCAAAAAGTGGCAGCTATACATCGAGCATCAGACCCCAAAGACCCTGCCGAGATCAGAAGCCTTCTCTGCATGGCAAACTATTGCTCCAGGTTTATCAAAGACTTCACTACCATTACTGTACCGCTCAGAGAGCTCACCAAGAAAGGAGCACCTTGGACTTGGGGTTCTGAGCATTCAGCTGCGCTACACGCACTCAAAGAGCGCCTCACTAGTGAAACTACCATGTCTTACTTTGATTAAAATAAGGACACTGAACTTGTTGTGGACGCCAGCCCATGTGGTTTGGGTGCGATTCTTTTTCAGACGGACAAGGGAGAGAAGCATGTCATAGCATATGCCAGTCGGGCACTGACGGAGGTCGAAAGGCGCTACTCGCAGACAGAACGAGAGGCCCTAGCGATTATCTGGAGCTGTGAGCATTTCCACCTATACCTCTACGGTAATCAGTTTACCCTTGTGACTGACCACAAACCGTTGGAGCTGATATGGAACAACCCAAAGTCAAAGCCACCTGCCCGGATAGAGCGATGGGGACTTCGACTTCAACCCTACGACTTTAAGATTGTCTACAGGAAGGGAGCTGACAATCCTGCTGATTATATGTCTCGACATCCGCTTACATCTCAGACTTCCGGAAGCACGAGAGCTTCCAAGATTGCAGAGGAATATGTCAACTTCATATCGCAGTTGGCTACGCCCAAGGCAATGATGCTGGACCACATCAAAGCAGAGACACTGAAAGATGACATTCTGCAACAGGTCGGTGCACATATTAAGAACAATTCATGGCACACAATCACTGACAAAGTGCCGCATGCTGTTACACTTCAGCAGTAAAGACATGTCAGAAATGAACTCACACTGTCAGCAAGCGAGGACCTCATACTCAGAGGCTGTAGAATTGTAATTCCATCATCTCTACAACACCATGTCCTTGAACTTGCTCACGAAGGCCATCAAGGCATTGCCAAGACAAAGCCATTGCCAAGACAAAGGTATTGCTCAGTTTCCAGGCATTGATCAACAAGCAGAGACAATCATCAAAACCTGTCTAGCCTGTCAGGCTAACACTCCAGTCACCAGGACTGAGCCACTCAAAATGTCCAAGCTACCGGAGTCACCACACTCAAAAAAATGACTCATTGGATGAACTCAATTACAATGAGGGCAGGATTTCCATCCAACAAATATATGTTGCCCCAACTCAAAATTACTACATTCTCGCAACACAATAAAAATGAGTTAGTCCAACTAATTTTTAGCAAATAAAGCCAAAATGAAATTATTGCAATAACTAAGCGAAATTGATTTACATTTGTCAGACTCATTTTTAACAAATACAGCTAAAAGGAAATTATTTTGGTTACTAAGCGAAATTTATTTATATGTGCCCAACTCAAAATTTATTGGAAATTAAGCAAGCTAAAAATTACCCTTGATCCCATAAAACACATCAGACAAAACCTGGTTGGTATTTTTAATGTAGAATAATCCTTAATTCAACAATCTTGAATATAACACCACAAGATGTCAATGTTACTTGAAAACACAAACCAACATGTTGAGTTTCAGTGAAAACAAAACATCAAGAAGTAAATTTTACATAAAGACCAATGTCAGATTTGCGTACCAACACAGACCAATAACTTAGTTTTATATTAACAAATATGTCAAATTGACTTGATAAAAAGCCAAGAGAACTCAGTCTTAGTTATAAAACACCTTTTAACTTTTCTTAAATAACGCAAGGAAAACTTTACGAGAAACGGTTCTCCAAAATAGCCTAAAGTGGTGTAAAATTAACACTCAGCGCCACAAAGGAAACTGCAAAAACACATTTGAGTACTGCGCAAGTGTGCTAATGTAGCCATTAGCCTTAATGTACTAGAGTTAAATAAAAGGAAACAACATGGATCAAATTGGCAACAAACAAAAATAAATAAGAAAAACTCAACATTCGCAGATCAGGAATTTGATATTAATGGGATGCTAGCAGCAAACATCCTTTGAATGTAAGCAAGTAAAAACAAAACATGAAAACAGTACTAGTTATTCAAAAAATACAAAATAAAATTCCAAAGTCTTGAGTCGAACTTAATCCATTTATCCAGGGTTGAGTGATGAAACGGAGGAGAGAAATGGATGCGAGAAGTGTGGAGGGTAGTCACACTCAGAGATACAATTGGGAGGTAAAGTTAGGTCCAATTCTGAAGTTCAAAATGTTGTAGGTCATATTGTCTTAAGTGGGTGACAATGAAGGCAATAAAATACAACCAAAAATAAAGATCTGATGATGAACTTTGTCAACAAGTGTTCACCTCTCATGCAAACAACTTGATTTTCAGCTGCTGTATCTTTGTGTTCAGCTTTTGCCCATCCAGGTTCATTAGGATCTTCTGGAAAAACTCAAATGTGTACTTGAGGTTGTCTGGAAAGCTTAGATCAAGGGCATAAATGAGCCCAAACATCATTATAATCCCCATGATGACGGTGTCCACCTTGCTTAGGACTTTGATGCCTTCGATAACAACTCCCACATCCTCTAGCTGCCTATCGCCATCTCCACGGATGATGTCTATCCCCATGACTGTGAGGGCAATGTCCCTTTCTGCATCCTCAGTGGCGGAGGCCTGAACAACAACACAAAAACAGAACACTTGTGTTAGGTAAAATGCTGAACACCACTAGCAGAAAAGGAATTGTTTTGTTGCATGCATATGTAATGTGTTATATACGAATTTGCTTTTTTTTTAAAAGCCCTCATTGCTTGTCACATCAATCATTTCTGTATCATGAGTTAAACATGATTGGAAAGTTAACTATATATATATATATATATATATATATATATATATATATATATATATATATATATATATATATATATATATATATATATATATATATATATATAATAGTTATTTACTGGCCAATTCCAAACATTACATATATATATATATGTATATATATATATATATATATATATATATATATATATATATATATATATATATACATATATATATATATATATATATATATATATATATATATATATATATATATATATGTAATGTTTGAAATTGGCCAGTAAATAACTTCAGCAAGCAGCCATGAACATAATGGAATTGCTGCAACATGATCCTTTAGGCAACCACATCCTGATAGATGGACCTGTGGGACAGAAATAGCTGTTTTACTACTGTTTGCCACTACCAGCTTAGGAGACTGACTCTGTCTTTTCTTGCACCTACCAGTGATTTCAAACAAAAGTAAACATTCAAAGAGCCCCATTGTTTACAAAATGCCAGTTATTCAAAAAGTTGTAATGTGTTGAGCTCAAAGGACCAAAATATATGTAAGTAAGAATGGGTAACATTATTTCATGCTACTGTGTAACACAAAATATTAACTTACCAGATATTCCTTGAAGAATGTGTCTGGATCTTCATTGAGGTAGATAACAAGGCTTCTCAGGATGCACTCCCTCCTGATGTCAATGTCGGCACACTAAAGCAGGGGTGAAAAATCAAAACAGAATTTAGCTAAATATTGGTGCAACAGTGGCACAGGGAGGGGGGCAAGTTGAGTAGAGGGTGTAAAGAAAACTAGATAAACGAGCACAGCTTCTGAAGACTAGAGTATTGCATCTTTAACACATTTCTGAGCAGGGCACACAACCATAAAGGCCCCAAACGAGCTTGTAGTTGTTTTGCACACCAACAAAGTGGATGAATGAAAGGGAAACATTAAACTATTTTGCACAAAGCTCAGGACATTTACCATATATATATATATATATATATATATATATATATATATATATATATATATATATATATATATATATATATATATATATATATATATATATATATATATATAGAGGCAGCACGGTGGTCCCCGTGACTGCGTGGGTTCCCTCCGGGTACTCCGGCTTCCTCCCACCTCCAAAGACATGCACCTGGGGATAGTTTGATTGGCAACACTAAATGGTCCCTAGTGTGTGAATGTGAGTGTGAATGTTGTCTGTCTATCTGTGTTGGCCCTGCGATGAGGTGGCGACTTGTCCAGGGTGTACCCCGCCTTCCGCCCGTTTGTAGCTGAGATAGGCTCCAGCACACCCCGCGACTCCGAAGGGAATAAGCGGGAGAAAATGGATGGATGGATATATATATATATATATATATATATATATATATTGTTGCGTTTGACCAGATGTTCCTCCAAGTGGGATGTAAAACGCTGGTCAGTCCCAAGTTCCTTAATGACATATCAACTGAACTCAAACGTACCACCAAGCACAGAATAGGTATTTTGTAATTTTATTGTCAAAGCTTTGGCAATAATGAGACCAGCCTCGAACAACACATACAAATGCGCAGCCCAAGTTGATCTGGCCTTCCACCGGCCAAAAGCAACTCTTTTCACACAAAGAAAGCCCCCATTTCCCCCCCCCTCAACACTGATAAGAAGAGAGACTTGGGGGTTGTGTTCACATTCCTGATGGTTTACGACCCTGTCTAACCAGGCAATCTGAAGACAAAGAGAAACTAGTATACAGAGTAAAATTAAGGAAAAAAATATGAGCTGATTCAAACATGATTATGAATAAAGAAATAGCTCTTAAACATATGCATTATCCACAATCCCCCTTCAGATCTTATCCAAAAGATCTCTCCTACGAGAGCAACACCTCTAAAGCACGCCCTACATTAAAGTAGGTGCTGTTTTGGTTTTCGAGCAAGCTATCGATACACAATCAAACCATAGTTACATGGGAGAGAGAAGGAGGGAGTCAACGTCAATGTCGTCATTGTCAGGGAAGGAAACTAACGGTCCCTGAAAGTCACCACTATGCTTGACCCCCTTCAGTGACATAGCAAGCCCAGAACCAGGGTGGGGTTGACCTTTGACAGCTCTAACAATGATGCGGGTGCATAGAGACCTAGCACAAGGGGCAATAAAGCATCCGCATGAGGTTATGACGGCCAAGAAAACTCCAATGGAGACCAGGGCCGACTTAATTAGGTCAGACCACCTGCCAAAGGTGTTATGAAGCCAATCTTTAAAGGGGTCAGAGACACCGGAAACTTCAGTAAGTTCTTAGGCTCTGAGGCCTTCTAAGGCGCTCTGGACCGAGCCATCGGGGGCAGCATTGTTAGGAATGAAGGTACAGCATTGGTCACCAAACATTGCACACACACCTTCTTCCTTGGCTAGGATGCGGTCAAGGGCTATGCGATTCTGGATGGCCATGAGGGAGGTCGGGGCAAGTTGTTCAGCAAGTCCCTCAACGGCGTCACGAGTCAGGTTGGTCAGTCTCAACAGATTATAAAAAACATAGTTAATGCGTTCTACATTTTTAGTAGCAGTCACAGGGAAAATAGCACCAATGATAGGAAGGTTCTCGAAACCTGCACAGGATTCACACCACAATTTGTGTTGTGAGGGGACCCCTCTTGGTTGTCCAATTGCATCAAAGTAAACACCATCAGGGTTTCTCATCAGATCAAAGGAGCCCTTTACACTCCTTCGAGATAAAACATGGCGGCGTCGGCGAGAAGTTAGAGAGGCCGCTGAGACAGGAGTTACAAGGGGAGTTAATTTGGTACCCACTAGGGTGAGTGGGGTCACCAGTCTAACCATAGCACAAAGCCCTACGGATAACTTTGGGATTCTAATGTACAATCTGTGCTCCCCACAATACCAGAATAAGTCAGCTCGTGCCCAAGGGCCTATCCTTGAGCCATCTATCAGTGTGGTGCACCAGGAAGGGTTAATGTCACCCAATTTGTTGGGGGACGAAGAGGGTCCTTTGAATTGAAAACACGTGTAATTCAGCTTTTGGGCCACAAATGGAAGAAGTCGGGTGGAATTGTCAACAGGAGGGTACACACTAGCCAACAAATCGCACCCTGGTGGCGTGGGTTCAGAGAACAAGGAAATAAGACAGTTTGAGCCATTTATGTCAGTCAACTTAAAAGGGGCGGGGTAAGTGTGGGGAAAAGGACGTCCAGCGGAACAAGCAACACAGTCACCCAGGTTTTGGCATCCACCTGAGCCACAGGTTTACCTGTACCCACTCCTAAGGTCAAAGTTACCAGGCCTTCGGTGGTGATGTCATTAGCACGCACAGATGTGAGAGCCTTTGAAACACCACCAAGGTGGGGTGGTACTTTAGGTGCTACAGAGGGTGTAGAGGTAGTTAACGCCCTCTCAAGGACATTAATTTTAATAATTCCTTTAGAGTCTGTATCAGTCAGGTCAACCCCCAAAACAACATAAAAGGGACGATGGGCACCACTTACCATAGTATGTTGTCTGCATCCGACACCGATGGTTCAGGGTTGAGTCGTCACAATAGATAATAGAGGTTATTACCACGGTAATAGCTATTGTGTCCCCCGTAATTAATCACACTGCATAGGTCAAAAAATAAGTCTTGCTATCCTCTTTGACCCAGTCTATTTAAAGTCCGCTGTTTGTTCTTAGACACTTGTCAGTCACTGTCGTCAGGAAGGAAGAACTGAGACACAAAGACAGTAGAACACGCCCAAGCACCAGTCCGTCAGGGAACACTACCGGATGTGACATCCTGCTTTTCGTCTATCAAAATCAGAGTAATTCAGGTAACGAAACGGGGATAAACATCAAACTTTTCACTTAATATAACGACACAGATAGTTATGCTGAAAACAAGCAAGAGAAATTGGATAACTTCGAGTATAAAGGCTGGTCTCAAATAAGGATATACAATATAGAAGTTAAAAAGAGTAATATAGGTAGAAAATCTCTCTCTCAGCGTCGTCTTCTGGGCTGTAGGATTATGTGTGTGTAATTAAAGCCTCGCTCTTCTATGACACTAAAAATGAGTCGTTTTCTGCTCCCGTTCTTCTTCAGCTGCCTCAGGCTCAAAAGGCGCTGGTGGGGGTCGAGTGGGGCAGATGTAGTGGCGATGTCAGCAATGACATCCGCTGGTAATCTGTCAGGTTCTTCAGCAGGAGTGTAGAGGGAGAGGTGGTACCAGGTGTCCCCTTTTCCAGCTAGTCGAAGGGCGTGAGACGTCCGTTCCACGACCTTGAAGGGACTACCTGGGCTCCGTCCACTTGCGTTTGATGACCTTGATCTTGACCCTCTCAGCGGCCGGAAGGGAATCTGGAGTGGCGGGCTGTCATCCTCGTATCTGTACAGAAGAACTGGCACACAAATTCTGCATTTTTTGTGTAAAATACCATTTTGGTTTTACGCTGAGTCCTCCTTCCATGGCGGCTGCTGGTCCTGGGCTGACCTGTATGCAGCTCATAGGGTGAAAAAACTCAAAGGGCGGTAAAACAGTTTTATTCACGGACCTTCGAATGATCATTAACGCTAATTGCAACATGTCAATCCAATTAAATTTGGTCTGTGCACAGATTTTAGCCAATTAGTTTTTAATGTTCTGGTCCATCCTTTCAACCTTACCTTGGGACTCAGGATGGTACCCCAAACCTGTGTTCTAGTCCGAAAGCCTTTTCGACCAAGGCTAAGTGAGGTTTTTTTTTTAATGGTTGCCGTTGTCTGACCTAATCTTTTTGGGGAAACCATGTCGGGGTTCTAGGTCATTCACAAGTCATTTAATTACTGATATTGCATCCTCTTTTGAGGTTGTTGTTGCTTCCGGCCAACCACTGTGATTGTCAACACAAGTCAGTACGTACCTTTTCCCTTGTACCGTATTGATCATATCAGTGAAATCAAAGACTATACGTGGTTCACCCTCACCTCCTCCATATTCTAAATTTGATCTACTAAACTACTATCGATGTGTAAAATCGTTATTTTCAAATTAAAATTAGTTATAACTTCTTACCCACGGTAAAAACGTTAAAACTATGGAATGTGTCAGAGTCGAATGATTGTCGATTTTGTTCCAAGGAGTCTGTATCCGCCCTCACTCACCCCCTTCTGTTTCTGAAAAAAGGACTGTGTTAGTCATACTATCACTTTCAGAAACATCTAAGAAAAAGGTCAGCTAATAGTCAAGTAGCGGAGGACAGGTCATGTTTGAGGTCAATGATTGTCTCTTTAGCCTCTATGGTCCACTGGGGGGTGTTGTTAGGGTAGGGGACCCCTTAGCAATATCACAAATAACTCAAACTCCACTAAATATGCTTATATTTAACTTATTCAATATGGTGAAAGTAACAAATATGCTTATATTTATATTGTCACCAATACTAGAAAAATACTACCCTTGTGGCGAATGCTTTAGCAATAGTATTTTGAAATTTTACCACACCTGGTGGCCCCAATAATTCATTAAGTCAAGCTCATGTTGTAGAAAGTTGAATGATGCAGACACGTTTGTTACTGAATACTTTCTATCAGACTTCTGTCTTGACAACTTTGTGTATGTAATGAGCAACTATAATTATTTGATATGCTTAAATGTGTAATGTGTCGTTTTAGCTCAGCTGTTGTGTAGCTGCTAGCTCCTCGTAGCCTACAGGTGTCTAAAGTGCAGCCCATAGTTATGTGTTTAACACAACTATGTGCTAAACCTAAACAATTGAAAATGTGGTATTTGGGTGTCGGTGTAATGTTTGGCAGCTACGCCGTGTCTTATCATTGCACCTAAGTTCTTTGGTTTTGTAGGCGAGACAGAGAGCAAGTGAACAATGTGGGACACAATTGTGTCCATCTTATACCATGCTAGTTGTTTCAAAGATAGGTCAACATGAGCAACCACTCCATGAGTTCCAACATATATAAATATACAAAGGAGTCAAAGGTCTCCTGGTATGAGTGTCTAACTGGTGATCATAACATATGGCGAGTCGGGTGGCAGAACACACGGAAGCATCTCAGCCAGTCAGGGTTTTCACTGTTAGAGCAGTTGGATTCCTGTTGTTTCAGGCTGTGGTAGGAGCCTTGGTAGTGGTGTCGCAGCTTGGTGGTTAAGCCGTCAGGTAACACCAGGAATGTTCCTTCTGTGCGATTTGAATGTCAGGGTACAGTCTGTAAAGGAGGTCCAGCAATCTGAACCGGAAGTGGTTTGGTGACAGGTAACCTTGTGACCCCAGCGAAGCCTTCGACCTTTAAAGAGGAAGCACACAGTTTCTTTGGTACCTCTGCATTCAGAATCGAATGGGTGGCGCCAGTGTCAATCACGAACTGATAACATTGTCGTTGACACTCATGTCCAGCAGGGGGCCAGTCTGTATCTCCTGCTGGGGCTCCTGCGGTGGGCGTCCTTTGCCACGCTTTTGTGTTCGTTTGTTGGCACTACGGAACCTTTCCCGTTCGAAAATGTTCACGACTCCAGTGACCAGGCTGGTCACAGCCGAAACAGTTTCCACCCCGGACTGGCTTTGAAGCATCGTGTTGTCCACCACCCGAGTCCAACCGTCTGGTCGCACGTCTGTTGAGGATTCTTTCCTCCACCTGTTGGAACTCAAAAGCAAGGTCACCCACTGCTGAATATATCCTAGCTGATCTTTGACCTTTTGGTTCTTTTAACCTTTTATTTTCAGCGATCTGTAAATTAAGGAGTTGCTTCCTTGCTGCTCTGTCATTAGCCTTATCATCCTCATCTTGAAGAAAGAGACTGCGCATAGCAGTAGCTATGTTTGTAACGTATGGTGTTATCGGTGAGGTCGAAGATTCAGCCATTAATCCTACTTGTTGTTCTGTATTTTTGCCATCTTGTGTGGAAACACAACGATACAAAATGCTTCTAAAGTCTCCTATTGATTTCTTCCCATTTCACTCAAACAACTAAACAAACAAACAAATAAACAAACTTGCAGCTAACCACAATCAACAGCATACCATTTACGAATACCTTCATTTGTCACTTTCTCATCTTTTCTTCACTTTCGTTTTCCTTTACAAACAACATCCTGTATCCATCTCTTCCTTACACTTCACACAATGTTTCTATTTTCTGTTCTCCTAGAAACCATTCACATAACGTAAGGTTATAAACATCCTTTTCCCATATTTTCTCAAACCATCCTCTTCTCCCTCAATCTTCCTTCACCTGCTCTCTTTTTCTCTCTCTCTCCTTCTCACTGGAGTAGGGGGCGGTGGCCTAGTCAAAGTCTGGGCGGGTCGTTTGAATTGTCTTGCGCATGCGCGGCAGGCAAAACACCAATCAGTCTAGTCTGTCCTATTTGTCTCATTAATCATCGGTTCTTTTGCTGCATTTCGTTTTTCCTCGTAATCCCCGTTTACTTTTATCATACGCTAAACTCTTAAATTCTCGAGCACCAACCCTGCTCTTTTTTTCTCTTGACCATTTTCACCAGCGCACACACACACACATGCACGTGTAAGCACTCACGCACACACAAGCAAGTGCCTACAGCCCTACGCACACACACCCACGCACACGTAAGCACTCTCTCTGCGTTTCACTTTACCATAAAACTTCCAGTTACTTTTTTATTTTATTTTTTATTTTACCAGACGTTTGAGTTCACAACTTTTCGAGTATTGTAAACTCCCTCTTAACCCTTTCAAGGAACGTTCTCTTTTCTTTTTCTTTTTTTTTTTCTTTTTTTTTTTCTTTTTAAACTTTACCTGCTAATTCCATTGTCGACAACAGTGCATTCAATGGATTATTAAACAGTAATGATTCATCACATTTTCCCCAGCCGTCATCACATTCTTTTCTGGCACACTCCTTGGCCATTGTGTCTATTTTTCCTTAATTTTAGCGCACACTAAAGTGTCGCCGGGACCTCACAACCGGGGAATCTTTATTGTATTTATTACAAATGGCCTCCAGCCGTGGAATTTATCATATGGTACAGAAGGGCCTCCTCCCGTACGATTCTTAATTTTAACGCACACGTTAATGCCGTAGGGAACTCGCAACCAGGGAGTATTTATTGTATTTTACAAATGGCCTCCGACCCATCCTTAATTTGTGTGCACATAAAAATGTCAACAGGGATCTCACAACCGGGGAGTATTTACTGTACCATATGATGGGCATCCAACCCGTTACTCTTTTAGGCGGCGACCAACTACCCAGGGTGAGCCACACCCAACTATTAGTTCACTCGTCAATGAAACTGCCCGTCACGGTAATCGAGACACAATGACGAGAGTTGACCACTTATTTACAATTTTAATGCAATGGCAGGCTCGGCAAAAATGCAATCAATCTATCAAAATCACCATTCTGTGTCTGGGGTACAAAGCAGTGTTTAACTTACAGACTTCTGGGCAGACTCCTAATGCAGATTTTATCTAAAAAGAAAGGTTCTGCTTACCTTGAATTATGTTTTGGCCATGTGAGTCTGTCCAGAAGATTGCAAGAGAAGGTCCAATTGTCAGCGTGTCATCTCGGACGAAGCCCCCAAATTGTTGCGTTTGACCAGATGTTCCTCCAAGTGGGATGTAAAACGCTGGTCAGTCCCAAGTTCCTTAATGACATATCAACTGAACTCAAACGTACCACCAAGCACAGAATAGGTATTTTGTAATTTTATTGTCAAAGCTTTGGCAATAATGAGACCAGCCTCGAACAACACATACAAATGCGCAGCCCAAGTTGATCTGGCCTTCCACCGGCCAAAAGCAACTCTTTTCACACAAAGAAAGCCCCCATTTCCCCCCCCCTCAACACTGATAAGAAGAGAGACTTGGGGGTTGTGTTCACATTCCTGATGGTTTACGACCCTGTCTAACCAGGCAATCTGAAGACAAAGAGAAACTAGTATACAGAGTAAAATTAAGGAAAAAAATATGAGCTGATTCAAACATGATTATGAATAAAGAAATAGCTCTTAAACATATGCATTATCCACAATATATATATATATATATATATATATATATATATATATATATATATATATATATATATATATATATATATATATATATATATATATATATATATATATATATATATATATATAACAGTTCTACTATTTGTACTTACCAAATCTATTTTTGCCAGAACTTCTTTGATTCGTTGCCCCTTCACGCCTCCTTTGCTTTTGAAGATCTGCATCAGCTTGAGTGAAAAGTGGTCCAGTTGTGACATAAACTTTGACAGCAGTGGCTTTGTAGTGATCCTCAAGAACTCCTCATTAATCTGAAAAATGTTCAATAAAATGTATTTCGAAAAAATTGCCATTTTCTTACATTTAAATATCCATAAATAAAAATACAAGTTAACTTACTTCACTCTGCTGGAACAGGGCAGGCCACCGGTTTTTAAATTCCTCTATCATGGGCCTCTGTTCAACGACCTCTCGTCATCTGTGGGAGAAGGTTTTTTCCATTTTTGCTTTTATCACCACTTCATTGTCAAGTTTTTTTATTTCTGACAACAAAGTGATTCTCTCACTTTCCAAGCTTTCTGTGGTTTCGCCTTTTGGGTGCAGTGGTATGTAGTAAACTTCAGCCTTTCTCGCTTTCTTGATGTTGGCTGCAGCTTTGCCTTGGCCTTCACGTTTGTGCTTAAAGGAGTTCACACGTATTTCAGGATGTCCGAGTCGCCCCAGCTTTGTTCGATAGTTTTGCATTTTATACTTCAGTGACTGTTTCCATCCCCAAAATCCTGTCTTGGATCCCAGCTGTCCCAAACAAGGATGAGCTCTCGTCAATGCTGCTGCTACCTCTTCACACTGATAGTCTTTTGGATATTTTGTGTATTTCAACATTTCTTGGGCTAGGCCATCAAGAATGACTCCTTTTAACTTTGGGCCAGGGTTAAAGTATGTTCCAATTGTCTCATACTCTCTATTCTTGTCCTGTAGCTCAAACTCTTCATCATATGTGAATTTGGGTACCAAAAACACCTTGGGCCAGGAAGACAACTTTGAAAGCTGAGTTTCTAGAGATGACTCTGGGGTTGATGTGAACGGTGTATCATCCCTGCAGGATGAGTCTATAGATGAAGCAGGAGTTTCAGGATTTGAGCAAGAGGTATTTGAGAGCTCACCAGATGAGTCTACTGTATACAGCGTGATGCAGGGCTCCACAGGTGAAAAAACAGGAATGTATATAACTTTCAGCGTGCTTTTGTTTTTAATTTCAGACACTGAAGTTAAGTTAACAAACTCGTTGAAGTCAGCATCCATATATTGCAACCTGAAGTCCTCTTTGTGTTGAAAGAATGTCTTAACTAACAAATATAGGTCCTCCACTGCTGATGGAATTCCAGAATCGAGTGTTAGTTTTCTAGAGTCAGACTCATCACCAAAAATTATCCGCAGAACAGCTGGGCTCCCCATGTTGGAACACCTTTAATCTAATGTTGAGCAGACAAAGAAAAAGAGAAGGAGAGGAAAGCAATACATTAGAGTTATGTTTAAAATTCAAGTTTAAAAAAATGTGCAAGAGCCTGGCATCTAGAGCTCAGACCATTTAGGTTTAACAATGACACTAACCTTTGACAATGATGAATCTTTTTATCATTACCATGCGCAAACCCCCAACCATGTACGCCACAAGAGGATATGGATCTACCAGGTCACCAAGCTCAACAAGGGAAACCTCTGTAGTGGGTGGGGACGACAGCTCAAATCCACCATAATGCTCCCAATACCAAGCACATAGATCTTTAACTACAAAACACAGTTTCTCCTTAAGAATGCACAGTTGCAGGATCTCATTAAATTTAGGCAGTCCATCTACAAATCCGTGTACAATAAGCATCCCCTCACTGTAATGCAGACCATTGCAGGACACTTTTTTTGCCACATGAACCTCAGTAACATCTGGGTGTAACTTCTTAAGAGCAGACACTACTCCCTCATTAAGGACATCAACGGGCATAATTGAGACATCTGTGACCTCTAGGGATGACTTTTTAAGACTGGATGAATGTGCATGATAGGCAAGCATGTACTGGTGTTTTATAGCTAGTGAACGAGAAATATTCTTGAAGCAGTTAGTGTGACGAGCAACCTGCTTGAAAAAGCTATGTTTAGCCTCAAATCTCATCGTCCACAGGGCAATAAGAGGTCCAAAGCAACGTATCATTTGTGGATAGTGCTCTAAGAAGTGATGTTTTGGTAGGAGTTTGACATGTGGAAAGAGTTCAAGATAGCGCTGTCTGTGATCGTAGATTCTGGACTCCAAATATGCAATGGTTTCATCTGTGTGAACTGGAGCCGTGACCAACTCAACTATGTCCTTAAGATCTAAAATCACCTGCCATGCTGGCTCATCCTCCGGAAGAATTTGCCCAATCATCAAAGGAAGCAATCTTAGCAAGGTCCAATTTTCATGCGCATTGCCACCTATAGTGTTATTACATGTGAAAGAGCGTGGTATGGCATGGGGGCGATTGGTTTTGTCCACACACTTGTATGGGAATGTCTGAATCGATATGTTAAGCCCATCAAGCGTTAAGTACTTTTTTGCGATCAATAAACTAATACAGCGTGAAAGTTCGACAGGAACAACACCCTCGAAGAGATCGTGTAGAATGTCAGGAGGATAGCCAGTGCTAACATGAAAGTGTGAAAGGTGTTCTGTTAAAATACACTGTTTTTTGACACCACAGCAAGTAATTGTATTCTCCTGAGCAGACTGGACATGAATATCATGAAGGTGTCTGTTTCTAAGTTGGAAAGCACCCGACTTTACATCTTTGGTCTGAAATTCTGATTTATCACCAGTACAAAACCTGCATACAGACCCACTGGAAAAACTCTCAACAAATCCACCTAACCCATGTGCTGCGAGGTTGTCAGCTATAACACACTGGACAGTACCTTTGACAAACTGACCAAGTTCAGAAATAAAGACACCGTGCTGTTCTAATATGCTTAAGTCTTGCAAGAGAGGTTCCAAAACTTTTACATAGCCATAGGCCTTGACATCATCAGATTTGCATAAAACCGCTAAATATATTGACACGAGTGTTGAATGGGAACCTGGTGGTAAATTGCCTAAAACCCAATAGACGCCACAGAGTTTGTGTTTTCTACGAGATGTCCCAAGTGGGTTACAAATCTCAAAATCATCAACATATAGATTTACTGCTATCCTAAAACCTTCCCCAGACAGAAAAAGATTTTGTTTATAGTACTCACCGTCTCTTACGGTTCTGTACTCTTGGAAGCCTGTATGGTCTTGTATTTTCTGAGTTTCAAGATGCTCAAGAACACCTTTATGAGTGAACAATTGTTGAAGAGATTGTAATATTGGAACGTATTGAAATGTTCTATTTCTCTGGGCATCTAGTATGTACTCAACTGGCTCTAAAACAGAAAAGTGAGATGTATAGTACTGTTTACGTTTATATGAAGTAGCAAGGGGGCCATCCTTTGCGATAGCTACGCCTAATGGATTAGATTGGCATAGGACAGTGGACAGCTCATCAGTTAGTGACTCTTGAAGTTGTATTTTATGATGCTGGAATACATCCGAAACTAAAGCTTTTGTGACAGGCCAAGATGCTGTACTTAATATGTAGTGAAATTCAGAAAGGACCTCATCAATAACTGACTTTGAAATATGAACAATATTTTCTAACTTCAATAAAATGCAAGCAATTTTCTGTTCAATAGATATTTGCAGGTTCAATTCTGTTGCATCATCACAACTAAGTGTTTCAAATTCATGATCTGTATTGACAGACTCTATTAATCCAGCTTCAGAATTGTCTGACTCACGCAACTGACCTCTTGTGCTGACAACATTAGCTTTAAAATGTATCGATGAATGTTGGTTGTGTTTCCTGTTTTTGTGTGTGTTAAATGTACTATATACATTTGTTTTAAATGAGCAACCTAAAAACATACCGGTACATGGAATTGTTTCATTACGCCTCAGATGTCGATTTATGTGTTGAAAATAATCTCTTTCTGTTGTTAGGTCTTTGCATGTGCACACATGACACTTCAATGTAGCTACTTCTGCTGTTTTGGGAGTTTGCTGTTTACCATGAACTTTGTATGTATGATTTAGTAGCTTACTCCATGTACTAAAACTGCACGGGCAATCTGTGTATGGACATGGATAGCGATAACTGCCCCTTAAATGCCCATGAGTCTGCCTAAAATGCTGCAACAACAAATACCTGCTAACTAGTTCCAAACTGCATTCTTTACACTGCCACATTCATAATCCTGAAATAGAGAATAAAGAGAATTAGCATGTATCACATCAAAAGGATGACAATGATAGAGATCAGCTTGTACCAGCATTAAACCTATTACTTACAATCACTATGCTGCCACAAGGAGCTTGGTAATGCTTAACATTAGGAGGCTGCCACATGAAGCTTGAAAAAAATTATCAATCTGCAAAAGATGATAACATATTAAGTTGTGAGTGCAAGTAACAGAATACCCAGAAATGCAGACAAGTTGAAATTGAATAAAAGCTCTGACCAATAAAACAAGATAACATTTGAACATTTAGAATAGACTACCAATTATTTGACAAACAAATACCTTTAAATAATTAAGTTAAATACAATATCAAACATACAGGAACAATATTAACCTTCCTGTATGTATTCACTGACCATCTGTAAACTAGAATCTACATTTACTGCTTAATCGACGGCTTTACTGAAGGTGAGAGGGTGTAAGAGGCATAGACCGGCGGAGAGGATGGAGTTCAACAAAACAGGGCAAGCACAACACTAACCGGATCTGGTGCTTGAACTTCAACCAGATCCGTGTGCATTGCGTGTCCGCTCCTGTTCGTCAAAGCTCCGTGCACCTTCGACCGTCCTCAACCACCAGCTGCGGTCTCCCTCCGCATCACAGAGAGCACAGCCGGTTTGCCAAGACAAACGAATTCCCGCGATAATTAAATATATTCACTCGCGATAGCGCAAGATAATACTCTGAATGAGGTATAAAACACTATATAATACTTATAAAAACATATTAAAACACACATACAGGCAGTCTCTGGACTACCGGAGCTGACACACAGCGCAGAGGACCCAGTGGAAGCACACACATTGAATAAAGTCAAACTACACGGGCAGACATTTATCTCCGACTGTCGCGTCAATAATCTTCCCCGCTCACGCTGCTCCTCACGTTCATCCCGGCCTGACTTATGTAATATAATAAGGGAGGGAAAGTTCGTTCACCTCGCAGTTTTCCGACTGTTCACGTGTGGACTATTAAGCTAGTGGCCATGGTGGAAGTTACCAAGCTAGCATGCAAAGTCGGACTTTAAAAAGTAAAGTTCGCCCCCACAAACAATTCACGAAATGTGGTAATAGCATGATACACTAGCGGTACAGTCTACAGTACTAAAGCTACAAAAGAAAAAAGAATACTTACCAAACACGAGCTCCAACTTGCTCCTCGGTTCCTGCTGATGCGGTCCACTCCCGCCAGAAGACGTTATGCTAATGAGTTATGCCCGCGAAGATGATATGCGCATGCGCAAAGGGCGGCTCCAAGTTCTGAACTCATTTATTTTGCGTTGATCAACATCAAATCAATCCAATTGGATCAATTATGAGAAATGTTATGTTTCACTGATTAAATATATATGTGTATATTTTAAAACTAGATATTTTTTAATAAATTCAACAATACTTAAATGTGTCACATCTAAGAAGGGCTTGAATCATTTTTTTGAGTGCATGGCATTCAGTAAGTGCAGATTTCTATGGACCTCTCCCATCCGGAGATTACCTGATGGTGATTGTAGATGACTACACACGGTATCCAGTAGTGGACATTCTACATGCAATTTCGTCTAGTGTGGTGATACCCCGCATGGATAACATCTTCTCAATGTTTGGGATACCACGTGTCGTGAAGACAGACAATGGACCTCCATTTAATGGTTCCCAGTTTTCCCAGTTTGCTCAACACATGGGATTCCATCACAGAAAAATAACACCACTTTGGCCACAAGCAAATGCGACAGCAGAAAGATTCATGCGTACGATTGGGAAGGTGATTTGTATCGCTCCGATGCAAGGCATCCCATGGAAGCAACAAATAAACATCTTCTTACGTGAGTACCGAGCTACACCACACTGCACGACAGGAAGATCTCCGGCCGAGTTGATGTTCCAACAACGCATGAATACAAAGATACCATCAGCCTGCTCAGCAACCATTAGTGCTGATGAAGAAGTGCGTAAAAGGGACACTGAGGAAAAAGCCAAAATGAAGTACCGTTCTGATGAGCAACGACATGCAGCACCATCTTACATCAAGCCAGGTGACATTGTTCTTTGTCGTCAAGTGAAACAGAACAAGTTCACAACACCGTACAGCAAGGAACCACTCACAGTCACTAACGTGAAAGGCTCCATGGTGACAGCTGAACGGAATGGCCAAACCATCACTAGGAACAGTTCGTTCTTCAAGAAGATCCATCCCATGGCGCAGCAAGACCAACTGCCACCACTCGACTACGACCTGGATCCTGATCCTAATGATGGCAATGATCACCCAGAACCAGCACCTACATCACCTAGATATCCAGTCAGGCAGCACAGGCATCCTCCAGCCTATCTGCATGACTATGAATGGACTGTTTAGAGTTACGGAGACACGCAAAGAAAATATATCCTTTCAATATCTTGTTTAGCCAGGTTGTGTTTATGAATGTTTAGCATATGTTCTGCATCAACAAGTGTATGCAATGTGAAATATGATGTTGATATTTTGAGTGTCCACACTTGTGATTTCAAGGCAGTAATTTTAAGAATAACTTAAGTTGTATGAGAACCTGTGTTACTGTCCATTTGATAGACAGGTTGTCTTTAAAAAAAAAAAGAAAAAAAAAGAGTGATGTTATATTTAGATATACGCTGGCTGCGTGATGACGTCATCACGCACTAGTGGACAATGTGAGAACAGTTACGCCTGATCCATGAGACAGGTGCATGCAAGCGAGGTTGATGATTAAAGCATCCAAATCAATCTAACCGTCTCAATATTGAACTAGCAACAAAGCACACCTACAAACGTTACACACGGCAACAGCATAAAAGCACCGTAGAGTCACTGGTAATCACCCAATACTCTACAGTCATCATGTTTGGGTCAGTTCCATACAGTTTCACCAAGTTTCACCAAAGCTCTACCGTATGCAGCCCGATCTCCACCTGTCTAAACTGCAGCACACTAAACAGAACGTCGTGACAAATATCAGCTCAGTCGATCTCCTTTACCGGAGTCACTGAACGGTCACCTAAAATGAGGCTTTTTCCACCGCTGCAGCTTCCACATAGACAGATGTGTCGCACATTCACAAACGTAACAATTTTTTATAGTCAAATGTACCACCAGTTAGTTAAACCTGCTTTTACTTTAGCTGTATCCAACTTTTGCTAATCTGATGTACTTGCAGAAGAAGCCCCCTCTGCCGACAACGCCAGAGGGAGGAAGAGGGTAAAAATGTATTCGTCTCGAATCGTTTGTGCTTAAAACACTCCAAACCACCAACATTCTATTAACAATCCCCTGATTGTTAAAACAAGAAATCACAAGTTTTCAGACAAACACACAGGCAATATAATCACATATAAACAACCCAATCCAACCATAATATACCCCATTCCAGGTTGTTTTTGGAGAACCTAGCTAGACCTATCTTTTATCAAAAACAGGTTCAGCAATTAGTCTTACCAGTCCCAACCTCTCCAGAGAGATAGATTTTACATTTAAGCAAAATTGCTTACCTTTAGATGCGCGCGTGCAAACCTCTGTCTGCCTGAGAGAGACCGGGAGTCCTGATATCGACCTGCAGCGTTCTAGACCATCCTGTTCGTGACGCCAATTTTATGTGGTGGATGGTCCGAAGCTTAAACAGCAACACAAGTGAATTTAGTACAAAAGTTTTATTTACCCATATTCAAAAAGTACAAAGTTGGATTGAATTGTCCATGCAGACAGACAAACGTCCTCCGGAGAACTCGAGAATCAAGCAAATCACCCATAGCCCTTATCACTTGGCCATTTGATCTGTTTCCCTCATGCGCCAAGGTCCTGTTGTTTTGGACCTGTTTGTTCTGCAACATCCTTGAATCCCTTAGTCATAATAGACAATCAAAACATTTTGTAGAATGGTCAGACCGACCACATATTCAACTTTCACCCATATATGATCCTTCAATGGTTCAGAATAGAAAATAAAGAAACGAGCTGACATACTTGACAGACACGAATAATAGTTCAAAGGTCAGAAATTCCACTACATAGTCACAAAGATGCATTATTTTAGGCATTATTAGACATATTGCAGGTTTGGTTTCGGACTTAGGTTTAAATAACTGTCATATTGAGTGTGACAGTTATATTGTCATATTGAGTAAAAAACATTTTTTTGTGTTTGCCAACCTTACAAAAGCACTTTTCTTAGTAAAACTCAAAAATATACATTAATACAGGCATTATCAGACATATTCCATGTTTTGTTTAGGAGTTATTCTTGAATACATTTGTATTGTTTCATTTGCATTATCTCAGGCTTTTAAGAACATTACTGTCATATTGAGCAAAAAATTACTTTTTGTTTTTGCAAACCTTGTAAAAACACGTCTCTAGTATAACTCACAAATATACTTTAACACAGGCATTAGTCCTACTGCATGTTTGGTTTATATGCTTGAATACATTTTGTATTGCGTCTTTTGCAATATCTCAGGATTCTAGAAAAATGACTGTCATATTGAGTAAAAACTATTTTTTGTGTTTGCAAACCTCACAAAGATACATTAATACAGACATTATAAAACATGTTGCATTTTTGGTTTAAGAGTTATGCTTGAAACTATTGTTTATTGCTTGAAACCATATCAGGATTCTAAAACATTACTCTCATATTAAGTAAAATACTAATGTTTGTGTTTGCAAACCTTACAAAAGCACATGTCTTTAGTAAAATTCACAAAGATACATTAATACAGGCATTATTAGACATATACACATTCAACCATACGTGCAATTATGCATGTATGGTTTAGGAGTTATGCTTGAATACATTTGTATTGCTTCAAAAGCATTATCTCAGGATTCTAAGAACATTACTGTTATATTGAGTACAAACTGTTTTTTGTTTTGTTTGTAAACCTTACAAAAACACATGTCTCTAGTAAAACTCTCAAAGATACATTAATACAGGCATCATTAGACATATTGCATGTTTGGTTAAGGAGTAATGCTTGAAACTATTTTTTATTGCTTCAAATGCATTTTCTCTTGATTCTAAGATCATTAATGTCATATTGAGTAAAACATCAATTTTTGTGTTTGCAAACCTTTCAAAAGCCCATGTCTCTAGTAAAACTCAAACATATATATTAATACAGTCAGGCATTCTATTTCTTAGACATATTGCATGTTTGGTTTAGGAGTTATGCTTGAAACATTGTTTTTTTCCTTCAAACATATTTTCTCAGGATTCTATGAAAATTACAGTCATTTTGAGTAAAAAAACAAATGTTTGTCTTTGCTAATCTTACAAAAGCACATTCATCTAGTAAATTTCACAAATATACATTAATACAGCCATTAATACAGGAGTCATGCTTGAAGAAATGTTTTTCAAACACAATTATTTCAGGATTCCAAGAACATTACTGTCATCCATCCATCCATCCATCCATCTTTTTCCGCTTATCCAAGGTCGGGTCGCGGTGGCAGCAGCCTAAGCAGGGAAGCCCAGACTTTCTTCTCCAATTTTTTGTGTTTGCTAAACTTACAAAATCACATTGTCTCTAATAAAACTCACAGATATACATTGATACAGGAATTATTAGACATTTTGCATGTTTGGTTTAGGAGTTATACTTTAAACAGTTTTTTATTGCTTCAAACACATTTCCTCAGGATTCTAAGAACATTACTGTCATATTGAGTACAAACATATTTTTTGTGTTTGCAAACCTTACAAAAAAACAGGTATTTAGTAAAACTCACAAAGTAATTCAGGCATTATTAGACATATTGCATGTTTGGTTTAGGGGTTATACTTTAAACAGTTTTTTATTGCTTCAAACACATTTCCTCAGGAATCTAAGAACATTACTGTCATATTGAGTAAAAAACAATTTTTTGTGTTTGCAAACCTTACAAAAGCACAGGTTTCTAGTAAAATTCACAATGATACATTGATACAGGCATTATTAGATATATTGCATGTTTGGTTTAGGAGTAATGCCCTAAACATTTTTTTTATTGCTTCAAACACATGTTCTCAGGATTCTAAGAACATTACTGTCATATTGAGTAAAAAAACAAATGTTTGTGTTTGCAAACCTTACATAAGCACATGTCTCTAGTAAAACTAAGAGAGATACATTGATACATTATTAGACATATTGCATGTTTGGTTTAGGAGTTATTCTTGAAAAAACATTTTTAATGCTTCAAACGCATTATCTCAGGCTTTTAAGAACATTACTGTCATATTGAGTAAAAAACTAATGTTTGTTTGCAAACCTTACAAAAGCATGTCTCTAGTTAAACTTACACAGATACAATCAAGGCCGTCGGTCAGTGTTGACCATGGATAGTGTCCGAGTCTTGGCTGACTGCTCGACTGGAACAGCGTCGTCTGTGACTGAAGAGACCGATGCGGACTGGCATATTTTTTGTGTAGAGGTCACAGCGATGAAGAGTGTCTGGTCTGTTGAGTGGTGGCGCTCCTGAAGGTCCCTCCTGCGGGTTCGCTTGTCTGCTGTTGTCTGCCTCAGTTTCTCCTCCCCTGCCCTCAGATGTTGAGTCAGGGTACTCTTCTACTTGGATCGGTTGGCTGCGGTGTTTGCCCAATAGTTTGCATTCATACCAACAGCCTTCATGTCTCTTTTCAGCTCGTCCTTGTAGCGCAGCTTTGGCAGCCCATAGAGAATATTCTTGGGGATTCTTCTGTCGTCCATGCGGTGAATATGACCCAGCCAGCGGAGTCTGCGATGTATCAACGGGGTGTACATTCTGGGGAGACAGGCGCGGGTTAGGACTTCGGCATTGGTCACCCTGTCCTGCCTAGGATGCGTTGTTGGCTTCTCATATGGAAAGTGTTGAGACGTTTCTCCTGTCCTGCATAAGTTGTCCAGGTTTCGCTGTCATACAGCAGCGTGCTGACGACACAGGCGTTGTACACTACCATCTTGGTCACAACAGTCAGCTTGTAAGGCGAGCAAGTGTGGTGGCTGCCTTTCCGATCCTTTTGTCAACCTCAGCGTCAAGGGAGAGGTTGTCAGTGACTGTGAAGCCGAGGTATGTGAACTGCCGGACGACGTCGAGTTGGTAGTCGTCGATGTAGATGGCTGGCTGTGACTCTGACTCCTGTGCAAGGACATTGGTCTTCTTAAGACTGATTGTTAAGCCAAAGTCCTTGCAGGCCTGGGAGAAATGGATCACCAGGGACTGTAATTGTTGCTCTGTGTGTGTTGCTATAGCTGCATCGTCGGCATATAGCATGTCTCTGACGAGAATGTTGCAAATTTTGGTCTTGGCCCGAAAACAGGAGGGGTTGAAGAGCCTGCCATCAGATCTGGTTCGCAGGTAGATTCCTTCTGTTGACGTGTGAATGCATGCTTGAGCAGCAGAGCGAAGAAGATGCCGAAAAGAGTTGGAGCGAGGACACAGCCTTGTTTGACGCCGCTATTGATGCTGAAAGGTTTGGATGAGCTGCCGTTGAAATGTACTGTCCCATACATATCTGTGTGGAAGGACTTGATCAAGCTCTTGAGTTTGGGTGGGCAGCCAATCTTGGAGAGAACCTTGAAAAGTCCATCCCTACTGACTAGGTCAAATGCTTTGGTGAGGTCGATGAAGGCGATGTACAGGGGGACATGCTGTTCTCTGCACTTCTCTTGTAGTTGTCTCAAAGAGAACACCATATGGTAGATCTGTTGGTGCGAAAACCACACTGAGACTCATAGTAGACTCGCTCAGCCAATTTCTGCAGACGGATCAAGATGACCCTGGCGAAGAGTTTGCCAACAATGCTGAGGAGGGAGATGCCTCTGTAGTTGTTGCAGTCACTTCTCTCTCCCTTGTCCTTGTAGAGGGTGATGATCTTGGCGTCCCTCATGTTTTTCGTCACGGCCCCTTTTTTCCAACACTGGCATAAGACCTCGTGCAGCGGAAGTAGGGCGGTTTTGCAGTTTTTGATGAGGTCAGGCGGATAACCATCACTGCCGGGGGTTTTGCCCAAGGCCAGGTTGTCAATGGCCTTACTGAGCTCTTCGATTGTTGGCTCGGCATCAAGATCTTCCATGGTTGGCAGGCACCCGATAGCATCAAGGGCTAAGCTCGACACAGTGTTCTGCCTCGAGTAGAGGTCGATGTAATGTTCCACCCAACTCGCCATCTCTTGGCTTTTATTGGTGATGAGATCCCCAGTGATAGATATCAGCCACGCTCAACGCCAACTGAGCGCGGCTTATCACCGGTAACTGTTGCTCCCCGTGTTGTGTCTACGCCGTAGGCGAAGCTGGAGTGTCCTCTCCAGGTTTTAGTGGTCGGACATTAGCCAGGGTGAGTTGATGTGGAGGACAGGCTGTTGCCCATGCAGTATGTCCCCCCTTTCCACGTCGCTGGTGGATCCAAAGGAATAGTCAGGCTATTACAATTTGGCACCAGCGACGTCGCAAGAGCTGCTGGGACGAGGTTGCAAGCAACAACAACTCTGGATTTTTCCTCTAGGTTTACTCCTGAAGCCTTTTCCATGTCTGGATATAGCTGCAAGGCAGTGGCGGTTTGGAATAAGAGTTTTCCTTCTCTTAGACACATTGCCATCCAACAACTGGTTTTGCAGCGCCAGTGACTCGCTTTCGCCCCTTTTCCTGTTAGTAACAGCAGTTCTGCTGGGCTGGAAGCTAGCCACACGAGCAGGCCAGGAGTTGGACTTGGTTGTCAGAGGCTATTTGAGATGCACGCCATTTGGAGCACTTTGTAAGCATTGGGAACTTATCCCCAATGCCACTCCACACTATGACAACCTTCAGGAACCCAGATACATTAATATAAATAAATATTTATATAAATATTGTGTTGTACTGGAGGTGCCTTATAAATTTTTATTGTTTAATATAAAAAAATAAGAGCAGCACGGTGGACCAGGGGGTTAGTGCATGGGCCTCACAATACGAAGGTCCTGAGTTCAATCCCGGACTCGAGATCTTTCTGTGTGGAGTTTGTATGTTCTCCCTGTGACTGTGTGGGTTCCCTCCGGGTACTCCGGCTTCCTCCCACCTCCAAAGACATGCACATGGGGATAGGTTGATTGGCAACACTAAATTGGCCCTATGTTGTCTGTCTATCTGTGTTGGCCCTGCGATGAGGTGGTGACTTGTCCAGGGTGTACCGCGCCTTCCGCCCGAATGCAGCTGAGATAGGCTCCAGCACCCCCCGCGACCCCACAAGGTACCTTGGAGGACCGGTTGAATTTAAAACAAAATGTACACAGGATATATAAGGAGGGGCTCTCCACTTAATATGTTTGTCAATAAAACATATTTGAAGTCTTTGATTGTTGCAGATTTTGTTGTTTGATTGTATCGTAACAATGTGTCGTGGGTTAATAAACATCCTGGATGTGTCTCTCAATAAATGATGAAAATGCGGCTTAAGTGCAGTCATGTCTAACTCATAGCCTTGGACGTATAGTATTTACAGGTAAAATAACAAATATATATTTTTTAAGGTTTGAGTGTTTTTCTTGTGGTGCTCACTTTCTCTCCATGGCAACATGATAACTGCTTTGTTATTTTTGTATACTTACACGCTGGCGAGGACCAGAGGGCGGGAGCACATTACAGCAGTTTTAAAGTCGCTGCTTTGGCTCCCCGTCCGCTTCAGGGTGGATTTTAAAGTTGTACTATTAGTTTTTAAATATCTTAATGGCCATTCGCCTTCTTATCTATTTGACCTGCTTTTTTTTTTTTTTACCGTATCAACCCTAAGGTCCTCAGGGCTGCAGATAGCGTTTAAATTAAAAACAGAAAAAGGCTAATGACACACCTTTTTAATCAGGCTTTTTACTGATCATCTGTTTTTTTTAATTATTTTATTGTGTTGTTTTCTATCTTAATCAATAATATTTACACTATTATTTTCTCAATAATATGTTTTTTTATTAACTTAATGATGTAATATTTAGATTATAATTGAATTATTATAATAGATTGTATTTTTTACATATATTTTATCAGATGTTTTATACTATATATGTTTTTAAATGGCGTTCATTTTAGTTATTCTCCAGTGTGGAGAATAACTAAAAATTTCCTCAAATCTTCAGTGTTATACCTATTGTCAGTAGTGCTGTGTGTGTTTTCCACTTTTCTTCTATTATAATTATTTTTGTTTAGTTTTGTACAACACTTTGTGTTTGCCACTTGCCTGTGCATGAAAAGTGCTATATAAATAACGTTTGATTTGATCTGATTTGATAAGCTGATTTATTTATCGTTAATCAACAATAAAATAAAAAAAAATAAAAAAACAGTTTCCCATCTTTAAATGAGTCATCAGGGGTGAGGGGGCGGGGGGTTATTTAATCATACAATTACATATTTAAGATGCCTAAAAAAAGATTCTGGCTTTGTTGTTCCCTCTGATTGTAAAAAGACAAAGAAAAGCATAACGGTGAGGAAAGGTCAAGCTGTGTTCTTCAGCAGATCATCCAGAAGACCTTCACACAAATACAGGCAGCGAGGAACATGGAAGGGTCCTGAATCGTTGGCAGAAGAGTTTTGCAAACAGTGAAAAAACAAAAATGCAAAAGATGGACACTGCATGTTCTTACCCTTAAAGGGGCCTCCTTTAAAATCTAGTACGACTTTGCCATCTTGCGACAAGTAGCCAAACCATTCACCATTGTGGCCATCAGAAAACTGCACACAGTAGATGAGAGAAATGTAACCCACTAATATTTAACCCGAGTGGCAGGACAGTCATCACATTTTTGTACATCAAATATGGAAAGTTCCCCACTATTGGACTTTGTTAGCAAACAAACTAAATGTTTTGTCGGTGTATTATTTTCAACATTAATGTCAATTTTGGTCGAGACCAATCCTGATCTGGTACGATATCAGCAAGAATCATGCAAATGTGTATTATTTTGTAGTGTGGAATGTCCAGATTTCCAAGATGGCGCCGCTGTAGTGGCTGCTGTTGGCAGGAGCTCTGTGCTCTTGTGTCATCATTTTGTGTTTACCTCTTGTTTTCATGTGATATATATATATATATATATATATATATATATATATATATATATATATATATATATATATATATATATATATATATATATTTGGAGAGACTGGAGGAGATGCAGATGAAGAAACAGGGGTGCTAGTGCCGGGACGGACAGGCTTCACAGTGCCTTGGCTGAATGAGCAGCTATCGGACACCTCAGTCTTCTTGGACGCATCCTCGCTCATCCATGCAGACTGGACACTGGCCGAGTTAGTGGGCTCTCTTGGTTGCTTTGTTGG
Source organism: Entelurus aequoreus (assembly GCF_033978785.1). Taxonomy (NCBI): domain Eukaryota; kingdom Metazoa; phylum Chordata; class Actinopteri; order Syngnathiformes; family Syngnathidae; genus Entelurus; species Entelurus aequoreus. Next base: position 62,260,253 of record NC_084737.1, read on the forward strand.
GTCTGCTCCTGTCTCTGGCCATGCTCCCTCCAGCCCAGCAGACGATGGCGTGGAACACCGCAGAGGCCACCACAGTGTATATGTTTCTTTTACTTTTTATTCATAGCTGTATGTAGAAGTGGCTGGTTGCATCAGCTCTGCTCTTTTAATGTATTTTAATGTCCTTTGTATTCTTTGAAGTTTGATGTTTCCCTCTTACGCACATGTAAGAGGGATGTGTGCTATGGCTATGAGTTTTTTTTTTCCCTTGGCCTCAGTCTGGACCACCTCTCCAGGGGCTCAGGTTTAGATATATATTTTTTTCTCACCTTTTTTGTAAGGGGCGCCGGAAGTTGGCAGACCCGTCAGTGATCCTGTTCTGTCTCCCTGTAATGTTTGTCTGATCTTGAATGGGATTGTGCTGAAAATTTTAATTTCCCCTCGGGGATTAATAAAGTATTTCTGATTCTGATTTTGATTCTGATCAGGTAAAATGAGTTAAACAGAACAATGGTACACTAACGTATTAAATATTAACCGTCTGGAATGAAATTATGCTGTATTTAAGTTGAGGTGGAATGGTAATTGGTTTTTGCTCACAATAATTCATAAAGTTAAGTTCATGATGCAGTAAGTTGAATGATGTGGACACGTTTGTTACTGGAATGTGTAAGCAATATACAAGTACAGTTATTTGATACTTCTTTATATTGGCAAATGTGCAGTTTTATTGTTCAATGATTATTACTTATGTCTTGTGTGCTATTGTGTGCTTAGCTGTTGGGTATCTGCTAGCTCCTAGTAGCTTATAGCCTAGCATGTTTACCTTTTTTAAATTACTTTAGTAATATAGAAGAAACTGTGTGTTTATTGGAAGACATTTAGACGTTAACTGGCTGTCCAGCTTTGCACAAGTAAACACTCTTTTTGTATTGCACATGAGATATCTAGTAAACACACTGCAGGACAGCTTGTATCGCACATGATATCACACACAAGTACAAACGCTGCAGGACTGCTTGTATCGCACATTATATCACACACAAGTAAACACGCTGCAGGACTGTTTGTATCGCATATGATATCACACACAAGAACACACGCTGCAGGACTGCTTATATTGCACATAATTCACACACAAGTAAACATGCAGCAGGACTCCTTGTATCGCGCATGATATCACACACAAGTAAACAGGCTTGCAGGACTCCTTCTATCGCACACGATATCACACACAAGTAAATGGTAAATGGGTTATACTCGTACTTTCTACCTTCAAGGCACTCAAAGCGCTATGACCATACTTGCCAACCCTCCCGTTTTTAGCGGGAGAATCCCGGTATTCAGCGCCTCTCCCGACAACCTCCCGGCAGAGATTTTCTCCCGACAAACTCCCGGTATTCAGCCGGAGCTGGAGGCCACGCCCCCTCCAGCTCAATGCGGACCTGAGACTGAGTGGGGACAGCCTGTTCTCACGTCCGCTTTCACACAATATAAACAGCTTGCCTGCCCAATGAACGGAGAAGTTAAACAGGACAATACTGCCATCTAAACAAATTGAAGTATTTTTTTTTTTCTATGTAAATAAAATAAATATATATATATATATATATATATATATATATATATATATATATATATATATATATATAGCTAGAATTAACTGAAAGTCAAGTATTTCATACACATATATATATATATATAGCTAGAATTAACTGAAAGTCAAGTATTTCATACACATATATATATATATATATATATATATATGTATATATATATATATATATATATGTATATATATGAAATATATGGATATATATATATATGTATATATATATATATATATATATATATATATATATATATATATATATATATATATATATATATATATATGTATATATATGAAATATATGGAATAAGCGGTAGAAAATGGAAGGATGGATATATGAAATACTCGAGTTGGTGAATTCTAGCTGTAAATAACCACGCCCCCAACCACGCCCCCAACCACGCCCCCAACCAACCCCCCCCCCCCCCCACCTCCCGATATTGGAGGTCTCAAGGTTGGCAAGTATGGCTATGACACTATTTACACAGTCACCCATGCACACACACGTTCACTGATGGCGGGAGCTGCCATGCAAGGCGTTAACCAAGGGTGAAGTGTCTTGCTTAAAGACACAACAGACATGATTAGAAGCCGGGAATCGGACCAGGAACACTCAGGTTGCTGGCACAGCCACTCTCCCATCCGCACCACGCCGTCCCCGCTGCAGGACTGCTTGTATTGCACATAATATCACACAAAAGTAAACATGCTGCAGGACTGCTTGTATCGCACATAATATCACACAAAAGTAAACATGCTGCAGGACTGTTTTTATCGGACATGATATCACACAAAAGTAAACAGTCTGCAGGACTCTTTGTATCGCATATGATATCACACACAAGTAAACACGCTGCAGTACTGCTTGTATCAGACATGATAACACACACACAAGTAAACACACTGCAGGACTGCTCATATCGCACATTATATCACACACAAGTAAACACGCTGTCCAGGCCGGAACCAATTATTCATATTTACATTGTTTCCTACAAACAAATTTGCTTCACTATACAAACTTTCCCACTGATAAACCCTGGTAAAGAACTAGGTTGGTAAATCGGGGTGACGCCGTACCTTTAATTGGTACTTACGTGGCTAAAGGTGTATTCAAACACTTGAGAGAAGGTCTCCAGCAGGTGTGGCGTTTTGGTGCGGCTGTAGGCCATGAGGAAGGCGATGAGAGCCTCGCAGTGAGGCCACCACAGCTTCATGTTCCACTCCAACTGCCCAAACACAAAAACACTCGCATGTCTGCGTTGCTCCACTTAGCGGAGTCAAGCAAATGGCAGAACATCAAATCACTGCGTCATGAAACATAGAGCTGGTTGATACTACAAACTAATAACACACATATTAGTCTTTAAAAATATGTATACTTTTCTTTCAGCATTTTATTAAAAATAAAATACATGCATTATAGCGAATATGCAAATTATATGATGACGTCATCTTGATACCGCCTAGGACCATGAATAGATTGCTGTTCTATGGGAAACACTGACAACTGTAATTACACTCTGTAAAATGTGTATTTTATTCATATTTTTGAAGAACGGATAACTAACAAAAACTACGACTACTGTACTAGAGGTGGGAATACGATTCCACACGATTCCGATTCGTAATCTATTCACGATTCTCGTCATATATTATTTGGTTTATGAATTATAATAAAACCTTTTTCAAAAGGGTTTACAGATTAAAAAACCTCCTCTTGGCTGCTGACATGATTTAAAGCAGGGGTGTCTCAACCTTAACTAAATAAAGTAACTATATATATATATATATATATATATATATATATATATATATATATATATATATATATATATATATATATATATATATATATATATATATATATATATACACACACACAGGTATATATATATATATATATATATATATATATAAATAAATAAATAAATAAATAAATAAATAAATATATATAAATAAATAAATAAATATATATATATAAATAAATATAAATATATATATATATATATATATATATATATATATATATATATATATATATATATATATATATATATATATATATATATATATATATATATATATATATATATATATATATATATATATATATATATTACTTAGACTTAGTTCCTCCCATTCCTGTTGGAACATTGGGTGACGAGTCCCCTCCATTTGTTCCGGTCACTGGCGACCCTTCTTGCTCCATGCCAGCTGACTCCCATCTCTCTCAAGTCTTCCTTGGCTGTTTGTCTCCACGTCTTCTTTGGCCGTCCTCTCTTCCTCGTTACCCCTTCTGGCACCCAGTCCATTGCCACACTTGCCAGTCTCTCTTTTGGCAGTCGGAGTACATGTCCAGCCATGTCAGACAATGGTGCTACCCCTGCCCTTCTCATCACCTCTTCATTGGTGATGTGGTCTCTCCATGAGATCCTCAAGATGTATCTGAGGCACCGTCGGTGGAAGACATCCGGCTTGTTAGTAATGCTTGATGTCTTCATCCACGTCTCACAGGCATAGGTCACTGTAGGGATGACCACTGACATATAGAGGCGCAGCTTTGTGGATGTACTGATAGATTTTGATGACCAGATGTTCCGGAGGCGTTGGAAGACTCCTGCAGCTTTTCCGATTCTGGTCTGTACATCCTTTTCTGCGTCTCCAGTGTTTGAGATGTTGCTTCCAAGATACGCGAAGTTCTCAACGTACTCTATGTCTTGTTTGCCTACGGTGAGCAGTGGAACATTTTGGTCTTGTGCGACGGTCATGGCCTTGGTCTTTTCTTGGCTTATACGTAGGCCGATTTTTTCCCCTTGCTCATGCAGATTGTTGGTCAATTTTTGGAGTGCAGCGTAGGAATGGCTAAGCAGAGCCAAGTCGTCCGCAAAGTCTAGATCTGCCAGTCTGCCCCCTCCCCACTTAATGCCGAGGTTTGCTCCGACGACAGACGTCCTCATGACAAAGTCTATGACAATGATGAACAGTAAGGGAGACAAGATGCAACCCTGTCTTACCCCGGTCACAATGTCAAAGTCGTCGGTTGTCCTGTTGGTGGTTTTCACTCGACAGGTGAAGTTGTGGTACAGGGCTCTGAAGATGTTGACGTACTTTGATGGTATACCGTATTCCTGGAGGATCTGCCACATTCCCGGTGGATGCTGTCGAAGGCTTTCTTGAAATCGATGTAATTGATGATGAGGGGTGTCTGGAGTTCTTGGCACTGTTCTATGATGTTGCAAAGAATGAAGATCTGTTCCGCGCAGGACCTTCCTTTTCGGAAGCCGGCTTGCTCTTCCCTTAAGATGTTATCTACCTCGTCGTTTAGGCGTTGGAGCAGCACACTACAGAAAACCTTGCCTGGGATCGACAGCAGTGTGATGCCCCGCCAGTTGTTGCAGTCTGTGAGGTTTCCCTTCTTTGGCAGCGTCACTATAACCCCCGTCTCCAGTCGGCAGGGACCTCTTCGGCATGCCAGATCAAGTTGAACAGGTGCGTGAGGCTCTCCACGACCACCTCTTGACCGTGCTTCAGCAACTCAGCAGATACCTCGTCGAGTCCTGGTGCCTTGCTGTTCTTGAGGCTCTTGATTGCATGGGCAACCTCGGTCCTGGTTATCTCTTCTGAGGTGACTGTCAGAGTTGGGGCTGGTGTTTCCCGATCAAAAAGAAAGAGAGTGGGAGGTGTTGGCTGCTTGAGAACGTCTTTGAAGTGCTCCACCCACCTTGCCTCCTGTTCCTCATCGCTTAAGAGTGCCCTGCCATCCCTGTTCTTGATTGGCACCCCGGAGCTGCTCCTGGAGCTGGTTAGCTCCCACACAATCCTGTAGAGTGTTTTAGTGTTGTTTTTCTCTGCTGCCTCTTGTGCTTCTTTTGCTTTCTCCTCCAGCCACCTCCGTTTGTCTTTCCTGCAGTTCTTTTTTACTTCCCGGTCAGGCATCTGTACTCCTCGTCTTTCATCCTCCAGCATCGGAGCCTCCTCTTCTGTTCTCTTTCCATCTTTGCCATCTTCCTTTCGTCAATCAATTTCCAGGTCTTTTCCGTTATCCATCTCTCCTTGTTGGTGCCCCTTCTTCTGCCTAAAACTGTTTCCGCAGTCTCAGTGATGGCACGGGAGAACAGACTCCACTGCTCCTCAATGGAAGGATGTGGTGGTACCTCAAGCTTCTTCCTCAACTCTTCACAGTAGCTTTTCGACAGGTTGGTGTTCTTAAGCTTTTCCACTGCGTAGGGTCTCTTGGGCTGCATTTTTTGCACCTTTTTCAGCTTCAGCCTGATTTTACCCACCACAAGAAAGTGATCCGAGCCTACATCTGCACCCCTGTGTGCACGAACGTCTAGCAGTGACGAACGCCATCTTGTGTTTATGCATATGTAGTCCAGCTCATTTCGGGTTCCGCCCCCAGGTGAAACCCATGTCATCTTATGGATCTGTTTGTGCATGAAAAACGTGTTGCCAATGCTGAGGCCGTTTGTGCTGTCTAGCATCAACAGTCTCTCCCCGTTGTCATTGGTAGAGCTTGCAGACCCGTGTGGTCCCACTGTGGCATTGAGGCCCCTTCTGTCGCCATCCACTTTCGCATTTAGGTCTCCAATCAGCATCTTGATGTCGTAGCTGGGGATCTCAGAGCTGGCTGTAGAAGGCATCCTTGTCCTCTTCTGAGGCAGCCTCGGTTGGGGCATAGACTTGCACGATGGTGACTTTGGCATGTCTAGTATAGAGCCTTGCTGTGATGATGCGCTCATTCACCAGGTTCCATCCCACTAGCGCTTGCGCCGCACAGTTGGAAAGGATGATCCCGACTCCGACTCCAGGGACGGCGTGGCGAAGTTAGTAGAGTGGCCGTGCCAGCAATCGGAGGGTTGCTGGTTACTGGGGTTCAATCCCCACCTTCTACCATCCTAGTCACGTCCGTTGTGTCCTTGGGCAAGACACTTCACCCTTGCTCCTGATGGCTGCTGGTTAGCGCCTTGCATGACAGCTCCCGCCATCAGTGTGTGAATGTGTGTGTGAATGGGTGAATGTGGAAATACTGTCGAAGCGCTTTGAGTACCTTGAAGATAGAAAAGCGCTATACAAGTATAACCCATTTATCATTATTTATATCCCTGGGTATGGTGGTCTTGCTTCCCAGAGAAAAGAACGGTTGCTCCATCAATCACGAGGCGCCCCTGCCCAGTCCACCTCATTTCACTAACGCCTAAGATGTCCAGGCGATAGTCCCTCATAGTCTTCAACACCTGGTCCATGCGCCCACACTGGAACAGTGTGCGCATGTACCTACTCTGGTGTTGGTTTTGGTTTCGAAGATCGGGGTCGTCAGGGGTCGGGCTTCCTGCTGGATTTCACCCGGCCCCGTCATAGATACATCCAAGGATGCGCCCTCTCTTCGCCGCCGCAGTGTGAATGGCTCCTTCTCGTCGTTTCTGTAACATGATGATTTTTTACGGGGTGGGGTTGTTAACCTCACGCCCAACCCCCAACCTGGAGGACCGAGTGCTGACTTTTGTCTGGCCTCTATCCCCGAAACCTGCCCGGCATGGTTAAACCTGCCGGGGTGTGATCCCCCGCCGGTATAGCTTTCAAGGGTCATTGAGACACGCAAGACTCTCCACCACGGCAAGGTACCAGCACAAGGATATATATATATATATATATATATATATATATATATATATATATATATATATATATATATATATATATATATATATATATATATATATATATATATATATATATATATATATATATATATATGTATGTGTGGGAAAAAATCACAAGACTATTTCATCTCTACAGGCCTGTTTCATGAGGGGTTTCCTCAATCCTCAGGAGATTTTAATGGAAGCATTCACATACCATGGTTTGTATAGGGCACAGAGCGGGTGGGTACAGGCAGGCGTGGGGGCGTGGTGATTGACTCATGTGTTACCTAGGAGGTGTTTCCTTCTGTGACGGCATGCTGATACAATTTCGCTGCGCTTGTTGAGGGATGACAACTCTGGACGGTATATGATAAACAGTTTCTCTTTTAAGCATAGGTTGCATCTTTTGTTACCACTGTTGTAAGGTGTGCTGGATGCAAGAATTTGCCATGTTATTGAGTATTCAACATTATTGTCTTTGAGATTCCAAATGTGTTTGCTGAGTTCTGTAGTGTTCCGGAGTGTTTTGCATCTGAAAGAAGCCTTGTGATTGTTCCATCTGGTTTAGAATTCTCCCTCAGTTAATCCTACGTATGTGTCGGATGTGTTAATTTCCTTGCGTATTACCTTTGCTTGGTAAACAACTGATGATTGTAAGCACCCCCCGTTGAGAGGGCAATCAGGTTTCTTGCGGCAGTTACAGCTTTTGTCGGTTTTGGAGTCGTTCTGCCTGGTGGTGGGCGGCTCCTTTTCAATTGCTTTATTGTGGTTTGAAATGATTTGTCGCATGTTGTTCATGCAGCTGTAGCTCAATTTAATGTTGTTCTTGTTGAATATTTTTCTTAGGGTGTTGCCTTTGGGGAAGTGTTTGTCGATCAGGGTGAGGAATTTGTGGCCAATATTAGTTGAGACGTTTTTGCTGTATGGGGGGTTGTACCAGATAATGTTGTTTCGTTTTCTGCTCCTTTTTGGTTGGTTTCCTGGCGTGGGTTCGTAGGTGAGGGTGAAGTTGTATCCGCATTCATCAAGTGCTTTTTGGTACGGGGGGGTTGCTTTGTCGAATTCAGCTTTGCTAGATGACAGCATCGATAGTCTTTTATTAATTCCGGTAGGTATTCTTTTCGTGGTGGTGGGTGGGTGGTTGCTGTCATGGTGCACGTATTGGAGTGTTGTGTTGGGTTTCGTGAATGGTTGGTAGCTGTTATTCCTCAGGTTGAAAGTGACGTCGAGGAAGTTGACGGTTTGCTTGTTGGCTTCAATTGTGATCCGTAGACCGTTCTCTTTGAAGATTCGGCATATACGCTTCTTGGTATTCTCGCTGCTCCTTGGCGAGGCGCGACACACTGCCAGTCCGTCATCACGGTAAATACCAAGGTTCAGATTGAGGCTATCGATGCTGTCATCTAGCAAAGCTGAATTCGACAAAGCAACCCCCCCGTACCAAAAAGCACTTGATGAATGCGGATACAACTTCACCCTCACCTACGAACCCACGCCAGGAAACCAACCAAAAAGGAGCAGAAAACGAAACAACATTATCTGGTACAACCCCCCATACAGCAAAAACGTTTCAACTAATATTGGCCACAAATTCCTCACCCTGATCGACAAACACTTCCCCAAAGGCAACACCCTAAGAAAAATATTCAACAATAACAACATTAAATTGAGCTACAGCTGCATGAACAACATGCGACAAATCATTTCAAACCACAATAAAGCAATTGAAAAGGAGCCGCCCACCACCAGGCAGAACGACTCCAAAACCGACAAAAGCTGTAACTGCCGCAAGAAACCTGATTGCCCTCTCAACGGGGGGTGCTTACAATCATCAGTTGTTTACCAAGCAAAGGTAATACGCAAGGACATTAACACATCCGACACATACGTAGGATTAACTGAGGGAGAATTCAAAACCAGATGGAACAATCACAAGGCGTCTTTCAGATGCAAAACACTCCGGAACACTACAGAACTCAGCAAACACATTTGGAATCTCAAAGACAATAATGTTGAATACTCAATAACATGGCAAATTCTTGCATCCAGCACACCTTACAACAGTGGTAACAAAAGATGCAACCTATGCTTAAAAGAGAAACTGTTTATCATATACCGTCCAGAGTTGTCATCCCTCAACAAGCGCAGCGAAATTGTATCAGCATGCCGTCACAGAAGGAAACACCTCCTAGGTAACACATGAGTCAATCACCACGCCCCCACGCCTGCCTGTACCCACCCGCTCTGTGCCCTATATAAACCATGGTATGTGAATGCTTCCATTAAAATCTCCTGAGGATTGAGGAAACCCCTCATGAAACAGGCCTGTAGAGATGAAATAGTCTTGTGATTTTTTCCCACACATACATATTACGCTCTACCACGGTATCGAGCACTATTTTTTGGATGATCTAATTAAGACATATATATATATATATATATATATATATATATATATATATATATATATATATATATATATATATATATATATATATATATATATATATATATATATATATATATATATATATATATATATAATGTATATATATATATATATATATATATATAATGTATATATATATATATATATATATATATATATATATATATATATATATATATATATATATATATATATATATATATATATATATATATATATATACATCCATCCGTCCATTTTCTACCGCTTGTTCCTTACGGCAGTGGTCCCCAACCAGTACCGGTACCGGTCCGTGGATCGATTGGTACCGGGCCGCACAAGAAATTAAAATAAATAAATAAATAAATACAATTATTTATTTTTTTTAAAAATTAAATCAACATAAAAACACAAAATACACTTACAATTAGTGCACCAACACAAAAAACCTCCCTCCCCTATTTACACTCATTCACACTCATTCGCACAAAAGGGTTGTTTCCTTCTGTTATTAATATTTCTGGTTCCTACATTATATATCAATATAGATCAATACAGTCTGCAGGGATACAGTCCGTAAGCACACATAATTGTATTTCTTTATGACAAAAAAATAATAAAAATAAAATCAATATTAATAATAATAATATCATTAATAGTTGTTTGGTTTATAAAAACATTTTAATTATTTAAAAATAAATGCTCTTGTTATTTTTTTTAAAATCGATTCTCACAATTTATGAATCGATTTAGAATCGGAATGAAAATAGAAATGAATAGAAATCGAGGTTTGGATGTGAATCGATTTGTATTATAGGGGAGGGACTCTTTGAGCACTTAACAATTGGATCTGATTCCAATTCATAGTCGAGTCTCGATTCAAACCGATTCTCGCAATGTATTATTTGGTATAACAATTATAATACAACTTTGGTATAGGTCACAGGTTAGACAAGGTTCTTCTGCTTCAATGGAGATGACTTAAATATGTATTTTTAAAAATAGATGACTTAAAAATGTCTTTTGAAAAATAGATTTTATAAAGGAAATAAATCAATCAATATATATATATTTTTTACCGATTTTTGGAGAATTATGAATCGATTTAGCTCTTAGCCTACTAAACAAACCAAAAATCCTTATCTCATATATGTTACTGTAGTGCGGCGGGCATGGTACACACGTCTTCAGCTAGGTGGCATGTATTGTAGGTGCTAGTGCCAGCAGCTCATTTTGTTGTTTTTTCCACTGATAAATAGATATTATTAAGTTCTCAATCGTATTTCAATTTTAGGGGGGACGTGAAAAATTGTCCTCAAAGGGGAAGGCATGACAAAAAAAAATTGAGAAGCACTGCCTTAGCCTACTAAACAAACCGGGTAGCCTTATCTCTAATATTTTACTGTAGTGAGGCAGGCATGGTAAGGTGTCAGGGGGCCATGAGAAAACAATACATATGTCTTCAGCTAGGTGGCATGTACTGTAGGTGCTAGAGCCAGCAGCTCATTGAGTTTGTTGTACTGATAAACAAATATTATTAGGTTCTCAATCGTATTTCATTTTTAGGGGGGGCGTGGAAAAAAAAGAGAAGCACTGCCTTAGCCTATTAAACTAAATAGCCTTAACAACATGGCCTTTTTGTCTCTACATGGTTTACAATTACTCCCCAAAAACCATGGCAGTAAATAAATAACCTCTTTCTTGTGACTTTGTGGATTATTTTGGAGTCAAAAAGGTGTTTGTTTGTCACCTGTGTGGGGCAGTGGCCATCCACATCCAGGAAGTAGAGGAGGCCGCCATGTTCTCGGTCCCAGCCGCATTTAAAGGGTAACTCCACAAACTTGTGGATGGCGGTGGCCTGCAGCTGCTGGTCTCCCGATTGCTTGGCGTGCTCCAGCAGGAACCAGCCTGCTTCCAGGGCGTGGCCTGAGCAGAAGAACGTCAAACTGTAAATATTGACTCATTACTTGCATGACTTGGTCAAAAGTACCTGGATTCTGCAGCCGGCCTTGACAGCCTGGTAACTCTGTTCCCTCCGGCGACACGTTCTCTAAGATAGCTGTGCCCCCCCTCTGTGTGAGGAAAGTAAATATGGTTTGGGATATTTGTATATCTCTTGAACGTAAACGCTGCAAATAATACATACATACAATAGTTTGATTTAAAAAACTATGTCAGTAGTACACCATAACTCAAGGGTGTCCAAAGTGCGGCTCTTAGCTAATTTTTAAACAACCCGTGGCACAATCGTTAGCATACTTGACAAATCATACCTGTTGGCATGCTAAAGTTAGCATGCTAGCTTTTTTTTTTTAAAGCTAATTCTGCACCTCAGCCATATTGTGTTACTTGATGCATGCTAACATTAGCAGGTCAGCATTTTTCAGGTACAGTAGGAAGGGGATTCATAGGGCCCCATTCGTCACAGTTTACCTCACAAATGAAACGTGACTAATTGCGGGGTGCACTATTTAGCGTCACAATAAGCCGCCAGATGGCAGTTGAGTGTTGAGTATTTTAAAATGTGTTTTGTGACAATGCCAACTTTGACCACAGCATCAGTTGCTATGTAGCCTTCACGGAAGATCCATCCAGGAATGAAACCCTTCCCTACTGTGCACACCCCGGAGTAACATATTTTGATATTTGATGCATGTTATAGTTAGCATTTTAACATGCTACCATGAGCATGCTAGATTTTTTTTAAAGCTAATCTAGCAGGTAAACACCTCAAAATGATACCTGTTAGCAAGCTAACATTTGTATGCTAACTTTGTTTTAAAACTCATTTTGCCACTCAGCCATATTTTGGTACTTGATGCATGCTAGCCTTAACAAGCTCGCATTTCAAATACATATTTCGGGTACAGTAGGGTGATTCATATGGCCGTCATATGTTGTGGTTTACCTGACACATAAAACATGACTGGGGTTGAACTATTCACTTTAGTAGCTAGATGGCAGAAGAGTATTGAGTGTGTTTAGTAGTAATTCCAACTTTGACCACAGCGTCAGTTGCAATGTCACGGGAGATCCACCCAGGAAGTGGGGCCATATGAATCCATTCACTACTGTACACACCTCAGGGTAATATATGTTGGTACTTGACATATGCTACAATTAGCATTTTAACATGCTAAAATTAGCATGCCAGACTGTTTTAGCTAATTTAGCAGGTATATACTTCATATATTTTGGTATTTCACTAATGCTAACTTTATGCATGCTATGGTTAGTATGTTAGCTGTACCTTTAGCATATTAGCTTTTTTTTTTTTAGCTCATTTTGCTAGGCTGACCATACGTCCTCTTTTCCCCGGACATGTCCTCTTTTGCGGGGGTGTCCGGGGTGTCCGGGCGGGGTTTCTTAAATGCCTCAAATGTCCGGCATTTTGAATTGGGGTTGCGTGTTTTTTCAATGTATGTCCAGGGTTAAGTTAAGAAGGGGTTAAAAAAAAAAACTGAAGGTGTGCGCACTAGCAACATTCGTGAGGGAGGGGCAGAGACACAGAGCGAGAGAGCGAGTGAGTGGAGAGAGACACGAGAACAAGAAATGCCGAAACGTGAATGAAACTTCACGGATGATTTGCGGGAAAATTATTCGTGTTTTCGTCCTGGCCGTGACACATGGAAGCAGAATGCACTGTGTGCAAAGCAGGAACAATGTATCTGTGGCAAATAAAGATCTACAAGCCCATATCGACACTACAAAGCACAAAACAGCTGTGCAGGGTGAGAGCTTGTCTGCTGTTTTTTGTTTAAATTTAATTAACTTGTTTTAAGGCATTATTTATGTTTAGATTATATACAAGAGGTTATTTTGAATATTTCTACCTCTTCACTTTTTTTCCAAAACTGTGAATGTTACAGAATTATATTATATATCCGTGTGACTTATTTTGTTATACTGTCAAGCAGTGTTGGCGTTAACACACTTTTTGTGTCTTTTTAACGCATTGAAATCAGAAAGGACGCAGATTATTTATTTTTTTCAATTTTTTTTTACCATTTGTGGCCCACAGCTAATGTTTTAAAGGCCCACGGCACATTCTAAAAATACTATTAAAATAAATATAACAAAAGTGAAATAAAAAAGCTTAAAGGTGAAATGTAATTTAGAAAAAGTTGCAATGTTGGCTAATAAAACAAAGCTGTTTTTTTTTCTTTCAAACTGTCATTGCTCAAAACATAATATTGAATTAAAATCAATGTTATTATGAATTATTGACCTATCAAAGGTTCCGATTACTTCACATCAAATATTCCACTTTGAAAAATATTTTTGGTGAAAAATTTTGCATATTTTGTGTGTTTGCCATAAAAAACATAGTTTTGTTTGACAAAAAAGGGCGGAAAACAAACAAACAAAAAAAACAACCTTAAAAAAAACTAAAACATTTTGAAATGAGGAAAAGATCTGAAGTTGATGTAGACTCCAGAGATTTAAGCGTTAAATATAAAATTTATGTATGCCCTGGCACATCATTATCATCATTTGTCGCACGTTTGCACCAAGAAAAATTCCTAGTTTGTGAACCCGTTCTCAAACAATGGCAATAAAACTATTCTGATTCTGATTCTGATTTTATGACCCAAGCAAAACACTTTTTACACTTTTATACTGAAATAAATACACCTACAACTTATTAAATAAAAACATAGAAAAAACTACCAGCAGCGGTAAAGTTTAGATCCATGAAGGAAAGAAGAAAGTGAATGAATGTTTATAACTGAATACATTTACATATGTATACACATTTGTTTTCTTTTGTATTATCTTTTCTAATGAATTAATGACAATTTATGACAACCTTTTTCCAAAACACAACATAGAATGTGAGATATAACAGGATAATGCATACATTTGTCATTTGTTTTCAAAACGCTTACAAAAAAGTGGGACCCCAAAAATTTACTGTGGGACCCCATTTTTATGACTTGATGGGGTCCCTGGGACATTTTGAAAATTCCTAGCGCCAACACTGCTGTCAACAGAGGAGAAAAAATGCTTTATTTAAATAAATATATTATTTATAAAGCAAGTTCGAGTATCATTGGCAAATGTTCACCTAGTCCCGGCCTTGGCGTGCTGCCCGCCTTGGCACGCATATATGTGTCCTCTTTTTGGGATTTCAGAATATGGTCAGCCTAATTTTGCTCATTTTGTCTTACTTGACACCATCTGGCCAGCGTACTAACTCTTAGCATTTCAGTTCGGCTTAGGCTCTTCAACAATCGCAATGCAATTTGTAGTACTGTGATCGCTAACAGCCGATTTCACTCGGAATCATCAGCATTTTTTCCTGAATCTGTGAATTATCATCGCCCTCCGTTGTCATGGTAATGAACAAGGATGACATTGGCGTGTTGATACCTGAATATGTTGGAGTATCTGCTGCACACACCAGCTGCCCAGCTCCATGTACTTTAGCACAACGTCCTGCTCCCGGCTGTCTGTGATCTGCTGCACTAAACACAGCAGCATCATGGGAACAGCCATGCTGCTGGTGGGCGTGTCTCCGGCCAGCTCGGGTCGACCCAGACCTTTTGGGTCAACCCGAACCCAGAAGATGAGCTGCGCCATCATCTGTTCAGCCTCTTTCTGGGGGGACAGGAGGCAGATGCATTGTTCTGTTCAGACATAATTTCCAAACATCTTCTTCAAATGTATTGATCAATAAATAATCAATCATAATTCATTATGTGACGCCACATTTTATTCAATATGTCGGTAGGGACGGGTGCATAATTTGGTAATATCGGGTACTGATTCAAGTATAATCAAAAGGTACCCCATTTTGGCATATTTGTTGCACGTGATGTCACCTCCGGTTGCACCGACCCAAACACTTGGCGGGCAAACAGGCGCGGACTGCCTTTAAGTGACGTTGCGATTTTCCATGCCAACAAAACGAGCATGTCTGATAGAGAGTGCTCGAAAGTAAGGCTAAACCTTTTAAATGTGCTAGCTCGATGCCAATTTATATTGGATATGCCATATTGGGGGTGCTCAAAAAAATCGATTCACATCCAAATTGCGATATCTTTTCCATTTCCGATTGTAAATCGGTTTATAATGTTATTGAAAATAGAAATTTGTTTAACTTTTTTTTTTATTATCCATTTTTAAAGAAACCTTTTTAGGCCATGTACACGTCAGCAACCTAGAAAAGGTCTTGTAACCCGTAATTTGTTTTGAAAACGTTTTATTAACCAAATAATATATTGCAAGAATCGAAAAATTGTGTTGAATCGAGAATCGATTTTGATTCAAATCGCCACCCCAACAATCGGATCGAGTCGTGAGATGCTCCCAGATTCCCACCTCTATGCTCATACTAATGATTAGCATTAGCGATTTTACATGGCGATTTCAACACCCTTCAAATGTGTTAATAAAAACCAAATAACTAAAATGCACGTTACAACCCAACATCTGGTGTGTAATAAGTACAATACTTACAGTAGAAACACTTTGTAGGACTCGACAAAACACCGGCACATTCAACTTATAAGCAAAGACTACTTCCTGACTACGGCAACACACTGTAGCCTTTACACTACTGCCATCTAACGTCTTGGAATGGCAAGTGCATGCAAAGTCTACTACCATAAAATCCAGACTATAAACCGCTGCTTTTTTCCTACACTTTGAACACTGCAGCCTACAAGACGGTGCGGCTAACTTGTGAATTTTTATTTGCTGACAGCCATAATAAAAATAGTTTAAAAAACTAAGCAAATACACTGAGAAAGTGTTTTATTGTTTGTGCTATGGCGCCATGCTGCAGTGTCCTTCCATTTAGTGCTTCTAACCGGAAGTATAAATGCCGTTCAGTCCAGCCGTGCATATCATTTATTCTCGTATGGATTCTTCATCCAGCACTCCAAGCAACGTTTGTAAGTTTTACAATAGAACTAAAACAATTCTTACTTACTGAATTGTCCCACGTGTGATGTCTGTAGGAGTGTTTATATGCATATTTGTACGTGCTGTCATAATGACATCAAGTGAGCGTCGTTAGCATTATTGTGTATGCTAACACGTTTACGAGTGTCTATGTTAGTATTATCTCCTCTCTGAGCTGCCACCTTATCGTGGTAGAGGAGTTTGCGTGTCCCAATTATCCTAGGAGCTATGTTGTCCGGGGGATTTCATTCCCCCTGGTAGGGTCTCCCAAGACCAACAGGTCCTAGGTGAAGGATCAGACAAAGAGCAGCTCGAAGACTTCTATGGGAATACAAATATAGAGACTCCGATTTCCATCGCCCGGACGCGGGTCACCGGGGCCCCCCTCTGGAGCCAGGCCCGGAGTTGGGACATGATGGCGAACGCCTGGTGGCCGGGCCCGTCCCCATGGGGCCCGGCCAGGCACAGCCTGAAGAGGCAACGTGGGTTCCCCCTCCAATGGGCTTACCACTCATGGGAGGGGCCATAGAGGTCGGGTGCGTTGTGAGCTGGGCGGAAGCCGAAGGCAGGGCACTTGGCGGTCCGATCCTCGGCTACATAAGCTAGCTCTTGGGATGTGGAATGTCACCTCGCTGGAGGGGAAGGAGCCTGAGCAAGTGCGCGAGGTGGAGAAGTTCCGGCTGGATATAAACGGACTCACTTCGACACACAGCAAAAGCTCTGGAACCAGTTCTCTCGAGAGGGGCTGGACTCTCTTCCACACTGGCGTCTGCAGCATCGCGTGGACATCGGGGCGGTACCTCTGGATTGGCAGACCGGGGTGGCGGTACCTCTGGATTGGCAGACCGGGGTGGTGGTTCCTCTCTTTAAGAAGGGGAATCGGAGGGTATGTTCCAACTATCGTGGGATCACACTCCTCAGCCTTCCCGGTAAGGTCTATTCATGTGTACTGGAGAGGAGGCTACGCCGGATAGTCGAACCTCGAATTCAGGAGGAACAGTGTGGTTTTTGTCTTGGTCGTGGAACTATGGACCGGCTCTATACTCTCGGCAGAGTCCTTGAGGGTTCATGGGAGTTTGCCCAACCAGTCTACATGTGCTTTGTGGACTTGGAGAAGGCATTCGACCGTGTCCCTCGGGAAGTCCTGTGGGGAGTGCTCAGAGAGTATGGGGTATCGGACTGTCTGATTGTGGCGGTCCACTCCCTGTACGATCAGTGTCAGTGCTTGGTCCGCATTGCCGGCGGTAAGTCGAACACGTTTCCAGTGAGGGTTGGACTCCGCCAAGGCTGCCCTTTGTCACCGATTCTGTTCATAACTTTCATAGACAGAATTTCTAGGCGCAGTCAGGGTGTTGAGGGGATCCGGTTTGGTGGCTGCAGGATTAGATTCTAAGTTACTAACTCAGTTACTTACACCAAAAAGTAATGCGTTACTGTGAAAAGTAACTATTAGTTTTTTTTTTAAATCTCCCATTAATGCCCTTTTAGCCTTCATTTCAGTACTGTTATTGCACTGGAGAATAAGACAATATGCTGATCAACTTGACATGCATTTGCACCACTGAACTCTGCTAAGCAATGTGGTCTACATACAACACACAAAGACAAATATATGTTTCAAAGGGCCAATTTATTTCAGGCCAGGACAAATTGACAAAACTATTTTAAATAGCTGCAACATAACATACATAAGTAACAAACAGCATAATAACAACATAGCTGTAAACCTGGCTTCACCTAAGGAAGGCACACGTGACATACACAAAGCCTAACCAGGCAGATTTGAGTTATTGTTTTGGGCAGTAGATGGGATCTTTGATCCAAGACACAACTTACATTTAACTAAAATGTTATTTTCTTTGTGCTCGACAAAAGAAAAGAAGTGAGAATATCTCATACTTGCCAACCCTCCCGAATTGCAGTGCCTCTCCCCGGGACACCCATTCTCCCGAATTTCTCCTGATTTCCAGCCGGACTTAAAGGCCTACTGAAACCCACTACTACCGACCACGCAGTCTGATAGTTTATATATCAATGATGAAATCTTAACATTATAACACATGCCAATACGGCCGGGTTAACTTATAAAGTGACATTTTAAATTTGCCGCTAAACTTCCGGTTCGAAACGCCTCTGAGGATGACGTATGCGTGTGACGTAGCCCGGCGAACACGGGTATGCCTTCCACATTGAAGCCGATACGAAAAAGCTCTGTTTTCATTTCATAATTCCACAGTATTCTGGACATCTGTGTTCGTGAATCTGTTTCAATCATGTTCATTGCATTATGGAGAAGGAAGCCGAGCAAGCAAAGAAGAAAGTTGTCGGTGCGAAATGGACGTATTTTTCGAACGTAGTCAGCCACAACAGTACACAGCCGGCGCTTCTTTGTTTACATTCCCGAAAGATGCAGTCAAGATGGAAGAACTCGGATAACAGAGACTCTAACCAGGAGGACTTTTGATTTGGATACACAGACGCCTGTAGAGAACTGGGACAACACAGACTCTTACCAGGATTACTTTGATTTGGATGACAAAGACGCAGACGTGCTACTGTGAGTATGCAGCTTTGGCTTTTTTTTGCGTATGTACGTAACTTTTTTAAAATATATAAGCTTTATGAACCTTGGGTTAGGTGAACGGTCTTTTGGGCTGAGTGATTGTGTGTGTTGATCATGTGTTTGAATTGTATTGGCGTGTTCTATGGAGCTAGGAGCTAGCAGAGGAGCTAGGAGCTAGCATAACACGTACCGTACCGTACGTGCGCGTCACGTACGTAACTTTTTAAAAATATATAAGCTTTATGAACCTTGGGTTAGGTGAACGGTCTTTTGGGCTGAGTGATTGTGTGTGTTGATCAGGTGTTTCAATTGTATTGGCGTGTTCTATGGAGCTAGGAGCTAGCAGAGGAGCTAGGAGCTAGCATAACACGTACCGTACCGTACGTGTGCGTCACGTACGTAACTTTTTAAAAATATATAAGCTTTATGAACCTTGGGTTAGGTGAACGGTCTTTTGGGCTGAGTGATTGTGTGTGTTGATCAGGTGTTTGAATTGTATTGGCGTGTTCTATGGAGCTAGGAGCTAGCAGAGGAGCTAGGAGCTAGCATAACAAACACGCAGGTGTTATTATGCAGGATTAATTTGTGGCATATTAAATATAAGCCTGGTTGTGTTGTGGCTAATAGAGTATATATATGTCTTGTGTTTATTTACTGTTGTAGTCATTCCCAGCTGAATATCAGGTACCGTGAGTATGCAGCCTTGGCTGCTAAACATTCGATAACTTGACCGTATGTGCGCGTCACGTACGTAACTTTTTAAAAATATATAAGCTTTATGAACCTTGGGTTAGGTAAACGGTCTTTTGGGCTGAGTGATTGTGTGTGTTGATCAGGTGTTTGAATTGTATTGGCGTGTTCTATGGAGCTAGGAGCTAGCAGAGGAGCTAGGAGCTAGCATAACAAACACGCAGGTGTTTTTATGCAGGATTAATTTGTGGCATATTAAATATAAGCCTGCTTGTGTTGTGGCTAATAGAGTATATATATGTCTTGTGTTTATTTACTGTTGTAGTCATTCCCAGCTGAATATCAGGTCACCCCCGGCTCTCACAGCATCTTCCCTATCTGAATAGCTTCAACTCCCCACTAGTCCTTCACTTGCACTTTACTCATCCACTAATCTTTCATCCTCGCTCAAATTAATGGGGAAATTGTCGCTTTCTCGGTCCGAATCTCTCTCACTTCATGCGGCCATCATTGTAAACAATAGGGAACTTTGCGTATATGTTCAACTGACTACGTCACGCTACTTCCGGTAGGTGCAAGCCTTTTTTTGATCAGATACCAAAAGTTGCAATCTTTATCGTCGTTGTTCTATACTAAATCCTTTCAGCAAAAATATGGCAATATCGCGAAATGATCAAGTATGACACATAGAATAGATCTGCTATCCCCGTTTAAATAAAAAAAATTCATTTCAGTAGGCCTTTAAGGCAAGCCCCCTACAGGTCCGTGCGGACCTGAGTGAGGACAGCCTGTCGTCACGTCCGCTTGGCCAACCAAAAAGTAACCACAGAACACTAGTGTTCTGTGGTTACTTTTTGGTTGGCCAACGGTTTACGTTGTATTGCGCACCCCCCCTCCCCTCACCACACCCACACTCACACTCACACTCACACCCACACCCAGACACACACAGAGCGCGCCTCCGGCTTGTGACACAAGAGATTCAGAAGGACGACACTGCAGCGCTCCAATAAAACACACTCAGATCTTCTGTTTCTAGCCGATACTACATAAAAAATAACGTAAAATAACGCAGTAACGCATCATGTAGTAACGGTAACTAAGTTACTGAATATAAAAAAAAAACACGTTAGTCCCAACACTGATGAGGAGCATGTATATGGTATATCCAATGTAAATTAGCATCGAGCTAGCGCATTTTGAGAAGTGGAGCCATACTTTTGAGTGCTTTCTATCAAGCATGCTTGTTTTGTTGGCATGGAAAATTGCAACATTACTTTTCTGTTTGAGTTGACGTTACTCGGTGAAACCGACAGAATTCGGTCGGTCCTTATTAAAGGAAAGAACTCAGTACCCATCCCTATGTGCGACGCTTCGTACCCGCATGTCCTCGTCTCTGGTGACTCGGCTGAGTTCGTCTAAGGCCATGACGTAGAAACACTCGCTGAATATGGTCCTTTGTACTTTCACTGCTTGACCGTCTCGTGTCAGGCAGAAAGCACACTTCCACTGACCACTGCCGCTAGAAACACGAGCGAACTTCCTGAGGAACGTCCCTCCTGAAAAGGAAGTGGAAATAGTCATTATTTAAAACCATAGCTACATGTTGCAGTCATGTTTATTCACAGCATTATCTGTTAGCGGCTGTTTGGGTTTGCATAATTTACTCCAGCAGTGTCCCAACTACAGCCCGTGGGCCAAATGCGGCCTGCCATGGTCTTCAATTCGGCCCGCAAGAAGTCATGACTTTAATAAAGAATTTAACCCAAAGGGAGATTTTAAACATTTTAATTGTCTGACAACTTGGATGTTGCCGATATCTAGTAGAAAAAGTCAATAATTAAGGTCAATGAACTTTAATTACGCTTTACATTGAAAGTATTTACTTATAAGACCCAATGCAAACAACCTTCCCTAGTCATGGTGCAAAGAAAAAAAAAAGTCAAATTACAAAACAAAAATGTCAACACACATGGTCACACATAACACAACCTGCTCACTGAACTTTGTGCATGATAAAAAATGTCAAGGCACCATAAAAAAAATCTAAATTACACCCAGCCATTACAAAGCATGATGGGGAAAAAAATGCTAAACACTCTCCATACTTATCCGTGTTTGGCACATTTTAGCTGCTTGATATTTCTGATTGATTACAAAACTTTAAGGAGGTTGTCAGAGAAGTAAACAAGATAGGACTCCAACTTTCACATACTCTTAAAGGCCTACTGAAACCCACTACTACTGACCACGCAGTCTGATAGTTCATATATCAATGATGAAATCTTAACATTGCCAATACGGCCGGGTTAGATTAGTGAAGTGCAATTTTAAATTTCCCTCAAAATATCCTGCTGAAAACGTCTCGGTATGATGACGTTTGCGCGTGACGTCACAGATTGTAGCGGACATTTTGGGACACCATTGTGGCCAGCTATTAAGTCGTCTGTTTTCATCGCAAAATTCCACAGTATTCTGGACATCTGTGTTGGTGAATCTTTTGCAATTTGTTTAATGAACAATGAAGACAGCAAAGAAGAAAGCTGTAGGTGGGAAGCGGTGTATTAGTGGCCGGCTGCAGCAACACAAACACGTAGAGAACTGGGACAACAGAGACTCTTACCAGGAGGACTTTGAGTTGGATACGCGCTACCGTGAGTACACAGATGCGGCTTCCAAACATTTGATCGCTTGCCCGTACGTGCGTGCCGCTATGTGCATGTCACGTACGTGACTTTGGGGAAATATATGTGCCGTATGAACTTTGCGGAGGTGAACGGTACTTTGGGCTGTGGGATTGAGTGTGTTGTGCGGGTGTTTGATTTGTATTGGCGGGTTATATGGAGGGGAGGGGGGAGGTGTTTGTTATGCGGGATTAATTTGTGGCATATTAAATATAAGCCTGGTTGTGTTGTGGCTAATAGAGTATATATATTAATTAATTAATACCTGGGATTTATATAGCGCTTTTCTAAGTACCCAAAGTCGCTTTACATGTTAAAAACCCATCATTCATTCACACCTGGTGGTGGTAAGCTACTTTCATAGCCACAGCTGCCCTGGGGTAGACTGACGGAAGCGTGGCTGCCAATTTGCGCCTACGGCCCCTCCGACCACCACCTATCATTCATTCAACATTCATTCACCGGTGTGAGCGGCACCGGGGGCAAGGGTGAAGTGTCCTGCCCAAGGACACAACGGCATGGTAAGAGGCGGGGAGCGAACCTGCAACCCTCAGGTTTCTGACACGGGCGCTCAACCCACTACGCCATGCCGCCCCATATATATATATATATGTCTTGTGTTTATTTACTGTTTTAGTCATTCCCAGCTGAAGATCAGGTCCCACCGGCGTCTCACAGCATCTTCCCTATCTGAATCGCTTCCACTGCCCTCTAATCCTTCACTTTTTATATATATATATATTGACGGATGCATATATCCACATTTATCCATAATTAAGAGTTATTTCTTTTATATGACTATAGTCATATTTTAAATAGCTAATGTTCCATCTTGTACTCTTTTCCTTTTT